>NW_020526135.1:0-76269 GCF_003368295.1 Carassius auratus
AACTCTGGCCATCGGGGGTAAATGGGAATGCTTATAGACCACTTTCTCCAAATGTATCAGAACTCTATTTTGCACAGTCCATTTAAAACCAGAAAAAAAACCCATTATGCTAGTACATAGAGGTAAACATTATAATGTAAAGCTGTTAACTGCTACTCTCACTATCAAATACTCTTACATGTTAAATTCACCACTCACCTCATTTAACGTTGGTAATTGAGAAAATCTATTCAACAGCACGAAAGCAGAGTTCCTGAGTTCCTGAGCCCCACTCCAGAAGCGGAGATGAGAGCGTTGTGCCACCGTGTCAGACTACATTACAGCACTGGATACACACAGCAGCCGCTGTAGAGCAGAGAGATATCACAGAGGTGTGCAGATGTGTCCGCAGGATTAAAACACTATTGTTTTGGAAAGGAAACCAATACACTGTCACACAAAAAATGTACAGACTCAGTTCACAGATCCACAGTCATTTCAGTCTTATATCATGCCACCTGGCTTCGGTTTATGCAGCCTGTGAAACTGTAAAAAACTGAATTGGTCCAAAGTCCTGCTCCACAAAACCTTTAAACACAATTTTTAATTGATTAAAACAGTAAATAAAGTGTAGGAAAATATAATAAATCATAAAACAAAATCTAATTTTATAAGTAAAGTCGTTATAAAATTGTATATAATTAAATTCATAGAATTTTTGTGCCGCTCCCAATTTTAAAAATAGGAACAAACATATTGTTAAATATATTAGCATTTTAATATATTCATTAATAAAATATACTATTATATTGCGATATAATATTATATATACTATTATAAATTATTAATACTGTATATACACACTAAACTGTTCAAAGTTTTTTGTTGTGTTGTTGAAAAATGTATTTTATTTTATTCAGCAAAAATTGATTAAATGAATCATTAGTGACAGCAGTAATTAAAAATGTTAGAAAAAAACTATATCTTTCAGATAAACACTGTTCATATTCAAAACCAAACTAGTCATTTTAAATTATAATAATATTTCACACTTTTACTGTATTTTTTTAAAAATAAATAAATGCAGCCTAAGTGAGTATAAAACTCCTCTTTTAATATCATAAAAAAATATTACAGACCCCAAACTTTGAATGGCAGAGTGTGTGTTATATTTTATAAAATATTATATAAAACGATTTAATATTTTATAGCAACAGATAGCCTACTATGTACCATGCACATAATATGATGTAATATTTACATGATTATCAGTCACATAGGGACAGGACAAAACAGACAATGAAATATATTTCTCTAAATGTATTATTTTGTTGCATGTTAAAACTAAATATACAGTAATTTTTAGTGGACTGTAATGTTGTGTATCAGGTTGTTTTTCTCCAGCTCTGTGAAACGGTTAATGAAGAACGGAATGATTCACCGCAGCACAAACACAGAAAGTCTGTATTATTTTTCAGTGTGTACTGAGCAGTCAAAAGCAGCAGTCTAGTCTTACAGAACATAGATGTGTAACTTCTCTATCCACCCACATTTCTTTGTCTTTAGTACAACGGCAGCTCTCGAAGCCGCAGGAGAACATGAGCAGATGAATACAGAGCCACTTCTCAGTCAACGGAAAGAAAATATGTTGCCTTTTTTGCTGCCGAACAGAGATGGCCATTTTTAACCCCGCGCTGTCGAGAAGTGAGCAGAACGCAGACAACATTTTGTGTTCAGCATTTGCATAACAATTCCTGACCTTTCGCTGACATTTAATCGAGACCACAATTTCTAATCAGCCCTTAATAATGAGAGCGGCGACGAGGCACTCTGACAGACCTGCCTTCCCAGCATGCACCGCTGAAATCCGCGTGGATTTCAGGGATAAAAGCACAAAGGTTATCCTGCAAAAATACCACTGGAAAGTTCCCCACAGAGACGGAGTTATGAGACACACACTTACTGTTGATTAAAGATGTCCCTGACTCATTTAAGAGGAAAGTTATCACACTTTAGTATTATTTTTTTATTTAGTATTAGTTAATATTTGGACATTATTTATAAAAATTACCTCAAGTTAGCACGAGCAAGCTTATTAGCTAGACAGTTAGCATCAGCTAACAATATTTACTTATTTTCAGTACGGTTATGAATAACGTCCTTAATAACAATGGATGAAAAGTTTAGAGCTCTACTGATGATTAAGTCTAGAGTGTGTCCACCTTTGTGTCTGGGTCCATGTACATGCTGAATCGACAGGTAAAAAAAAAAAGCCTTAAGTCCAAATATTCATTTATCACCAATTAACTGTTTGACAAACACTTCCTGCTTCGATGTCCAGATCTGAATTTAAAAAAATCTCAAACATGCTTCGAAGTGGCGATCTGAATCAACCGAGTCGCGAACAGGCTCCGAAGTGCCGATCTGAATCAACCAAGTCGCGAACAGGCTCCGAAGTGCCGATCTGAATCAACCGAGTCGCGAAAATGCTCCGAAGTCCCGATCTGAATCAACCGAGTCGCGAACAGGCTCCGAAGTGCCGATCTGAATCAACCGAGTCGCTAACAGGCTCCGAAGTCCCGATCTGAATCAACCGAGTCGCGAACATGCTCCGAAGTCCCGATCTGAATCAAACCGAGTCGCGAACAGGCTCCGAAGTGCCGATCTGAATCAACCGAGTCGCGAACAGGCTCCGAAGTGCCGATCTGAATCAACCGAGGTGCGAACAGGCTCCGAAGTGCCGATCTGAATCAACCGAGTCGCGAACAGGCTCCGAAGTGCCGATCTGAAAACTTTGACCAAAGAATGTAAAAAATAACTCAATTTCTCTAATAACTCTATACTCTAATAACTCTAAAAATCTATGAAAGACTCAGATCACGTATCTAAAAATAAATCACTATAGTAAAAGATAAATAATAAGAGGAGTGAAGTTTCCTACCGTTCTGCTGTGTTTGGTCCTCACGCGCGTCTGACGCTCCGCGGCGCTTCTCCCCTCACACGCGCGTTTACAGTGCTAAATTAATCATCTTTGCTAATTATTATACATTTACTTCATTGTCAGCTTCAGGTACTTCATTTATTATTGTTCAATGAACTGTTTGAAACAAAAAAAGGTTGTATTTCAGTAATAATTCAAAATTATCAAAATAAAATATATAAAATAATGGTTTCTATTTTAATATCCTTTAAAATATAATCTATTTGCTGTATTTTCAGCATCATTCCTCCAGTCTTCAGTGTCACATGATCTTTAGAAATCATGAAAATATGATGATTTATTATTAGAACTATTAATACCAAATAATATTTTGGAATCTGTGATACTTTTTTTCAGGATTCTTTGATGAATAAAAAGTAAAAATTAAATAAATAAACTTGAGTAAAAGTACAGGTACGTATAATAAAATATTACTCCAGTAAAAGTAAAAGTACTCCAGTGCAAACGATGCAGACACATCAATCAGCGTCTCTGTGTTTTAGGTAAAAAAATAAAATAAAATAACCTTAAACTAACACAGATTAAATAAAATAACTCATGCATGTCCAAATTCCCCGCTACCGTAATATTAACTGTTTTATTAAAATGCTACCATGACGTCTGTTTTATATTGTGTATCAACAGTAACGTTATACATATGTATATTGTTTGGATTAACTAGACGAGTAACGTTAGACAGACATGAATGTTTATTCATAACCGTACTGAAAATAAGTAAATATTGTAGCTGATGCTAAATGTCTGGCTAACAAGCTTGCTGGTGCTAACTTGAGGTAATTTTTATAAATAATGCCCAAATATCTTTATTGAACCACCTATATATATAGGCTATGTATATAGATTACATCTAGGGACAAAAGAAAGGATGTGATGTTCAGAACATGGTAACTACAGTAATTATCAAAGAGGGGAAGAGATGCACCCCGTTTGGCCAGGGGTGTTTTTACACCACAGACAAGGTTTGAGAAGGAAAAATCATTATGAAAATATAATTATATTTTCCTTAAAATGTTCTTCCTAACTTCAGGCCTAATTATCATGTCATATATAACTGTGATGTTCTGCAAAACCACAAACTTTAAAACACTTTAAAACACAAGTCCATATCAGCAACAAAAATATTTCTTGACTCCATATAGTGGTTATTTTGGAAAAAATTCCAGGTATTTTGAGCAGAAGGATTATATATATATAAAAAAGTGCTGATATAAAATTAAATTAGCCTATATAAAATTGCAAACATCTATCTTTCACAGTGGTGTCAAAAGTACTGACATTCATTACTTGAGTAGAAGTATAGATACTAGGGTTTAAAAAGACTTTTGTAGAAGTTGAAGTATCAACTCAAGCTTTTTACTCAAGTAAAAGTGTAAAAGTACTGGTTTAAAAAACTACTTAAAGTATAAAAGTAAAAGTAATACAAAATACAAACAAAAGCTTAGGCCGCACCACAGGGGCCTATTGTGCACTACCCCACCTCCTCAAAAAAACATTTTTCTAAAGGCCATAATGACTATAATGGTATATTAAAATGTTCATGTTGAAAAATTTGGGATGCACTAGGCTACCTGTTTCAGCCGCATATATGAAAATACAAAAATGGTGTGCACATCCCAAACATCCAATTAGGACGCAGGTGCAAGACAACTGAATGATACAGACAAATAAAGAACAAGTCTGAACACTGAAAACTACTGCTCCAGAGGAGTTTAATCAAGCAACGTTTCGACCTTCAGGTCTACATCAGCCGCATATATGCCCATTTAAAATGAACACACTTTAGTACAATGCAAATACATTAAAGGACTAGAGATATGATGACTAGTTACCAATAACTATTGTTATGGTCCAAAAAGTCAAACTTTAGAGGCATATCATCAATAACCTTTAATGGAATGTAAATGTACTGTACATCCAAGCTTAGCTCCAGGAATCTGCGAGGGCAATGGACAAGAACATTGGTGCAGGCTTAGTAACAATTACACTTGTATGGTTGTCTATTTACAATAAACATTATAGTGCTGTCAAAATGAATGATTAATCCAAGTGATTAATCAAAAACTAAAACTGAAAAATAAGTCATAATCCTGATACCTTCTTGATTGATAGCTTCTTGTATTCGGTACAGCTGCTATGCACCTAAACTGTGCCTGAACCGATACTTAAAAAAAAAAAGAACCACAAAAAAAAAAACTATGGATAACTTTAAAGAACATTACAAATATTTAAAATAAATCCAAAGCTTTCACCTTGGATGCTCTCATTTCCCAAGATGTGCCTCCCTTAATCTAAGGCTAATACATGTATTTCACAATCTGGGCCATTATTTAATACAAAACCACACATAATGTTTCTACTGTATATCTGTCAATCACTCTGATATTTAAGATGAGTGCTGTCTGTTACTGTCTTTAATCCGTTCTGTGAATTACTGTATGCTCATTCTTTATAAAGTAGCAACAATTTCGTTTTTAAAATACAGTACTGTGCAAAAGTCTTATGGAAAAATTAGTATTTTCACCCCAAAAAAGGGTTTTAAGCCAGTTATTTATATCTTTTGTTGTAGTGTGTCAGTAGGAAATATCAGTTTGCCATTAATTTTAATAATAATCTAGTGCGATTTTGAATGCACAAGCAGTTTGACAACGGCAAAATGAATGTTTGGAAATGTAAACTGATATTTTATACTGACACACTACAGCAAAATATATAAATAACTGGCCGAACACCATTCTTTTAAGTGAAAATACTAACGTGTCTAAGACTTTTGAACAGTAGTGTATGTATAAAGTACGTATGATTAAATGAAGTATATTAAAAATAAGTGTAATCAAAGTATGTGTTCGTTCATATGTGTTAAGGGCTAGATTTTCGCTGGAGGAAACGGCTGTGGTGTGATGAGCGAAAACTTTACAGATGAGAAACCGACTGCTCCCTCGTTACCTTTTGTAAACTGTATTTATGACAAAGAACTGCACAGATATGGATATTCTAACAATCTATCGATAAACACATACCTTGTGTCCTCTGTTTGTTTAAGTGCGCAACGCATGCGCTGCTCCGCTCGCGGTCTGCGGATTGAAGAGCGCGCTGAAAGACGGGAGACCGGTCTGACGCCGGTTTCCAATGAAATTTAAGGGGACTGACTCTGAGGCGATCGGATACAGGTTCCATACCCAACCCTACTTTAAAGAAATATATTTTTTGATAAACGAACCCAAAACTGGCTATGTCCTTGCTGGAGTGTGATGTGATTTGTGTCATGTGCAGGTGCGATGGATCGCGTACAAACCAATAGGGTGTCGGAATGGTATATGTTTATACTTCTCATCCAACCACAGTCAAATTCACTCCATCCGGATGGCGCGATTTATCTGGATAGGTTTTTTTTTTTTTTTATGATGACAAGCCAGAATGAAAACAAGCCGAAATGAAATAGCAGTAACGAAGCTATTTTTAAAATGTAAGGAGTAGAAAGTACAGATACTTGCCTGAAAATGTAAGGAGTAGAAGTAAAAAGTCGGCTGAAAAATAATTACTCAAGTAAAGTATAGATACCCTAAATGTCTACTTAAGTACAGTAACGAAGTATTTGTACTTCGTTACTTGACACCTCTGATCTTTCAGTACTTTTTTTACTTAAGTACATAAAAAATGAGTACTTTTGTACTTTCACTTGAGTAAAATTGAAAAAGGAGTACTTTTACTTTTACTGGAGTAATATTTTATTATACGTATCTGTACTTTTACTCAAGTTTATTTATTTAATTTTAACTTTTTATTCATCAAAGAATCCTGAAAAAAGTATCACAGATTCCAAAATATTATTTGGTATTAATAGTTCTAATAATAAATCATCATATTTTCATGATTTCTAAAGATCATGTGACACTGAAGACTGGAGGAATGATGCTGAAAATACAGCAAATAGATTATATTTTAAAGGATATTAAAATAGAAACCATTATTTTATATATTTTATTTTGATAATTTTGAATTATTACTGAAATACAACCTTTTTTGTTTCAAACAGTTCATTGAACAATAATAAATGAAGTACCTGAAGCTGACAATGAAGTAAATGTATAATAATTATCAAAGATGATTAATTTAGCGCTGTAAACGCGCGTGTGAGGGGAGACGCGCCGCGGAGCGTCAGACGCGCGTGAGGACCAAACACAGTAGAACGGTAGGAAACTTCACTCCTCTTATTATTTCTCTTTTACTATAGCGATTTATTTTTAGATACGTGATCTGAGTCTTTCATAGATTTGTAGAGTTATTAGAGTATAGAGTTATTAGAGAAATTGAGTTATTTTTACATTCTTTGGTCAAAGTTTTCAGATCGGCGCTTCGGAGCCTGTTCGCGACTCTGTTGATTCAGATCGGGACTTCGGAGCATGTTCGCGACTCGGTTGATTCAGATCGGCACTTCGGAGCCTGTTCGCGACTCGGTTGATTCAGATCGGGACTTCGGAGCCTGTTCGCGACTCGGTTGATTCAGATCGGGACTTCGGAGCATGTTCGCGACTCGGTTGATTCAGATCGGCACTTCGGAGCCTGTTCGCGACTCGGTTGTCAGTTGATTCAGATCTGGACTTCGGAGCATGTTCGCGACTCGGTTGATTCAGATCGGCACTTCGGAGCCTGTTCGCGACTCGGTTGATTCAGATCGGGACCTCGGAGCCTGTTCGCGACTCGGTTGATTCAGATCGACACTTCGGAGCCTGTTCGCGACTCGGTTGATTCAGATCGGGACTTCGGAGCCTTTTCGCGACTCGGTTGATTCAGATCAGCACTTCGGAGCCTGTTCGCGACTCGGTTGATTCAGATCGGGACTTCGGAGCCTGTTCGCGACTCGGTTGATTCAGATCGGCACTTCGGAGCATGTTCGCGACTCGGTTGATTCAGATCGGGACTTCGGAGCATGTTCGCGACTCGGTTGATTCAGATAGGGACTTCGGAGCCTGTTTGCGACTCGGTTGATTCAGATCGGCACTTCGGAGCCTGTTCGCGACTCGGTTGATTCAGATCGCCACTTCGAAGCATGTTCGCGACTCGGTTGATTCAGATCGGGACATCGGAGCATTTTTGAGATTTTTTTTAATTCAGATCTGGACATCGAAGCAGGAAGTGTTTGTCAAACAGTTAATTGGTGATAAATGAATATTTGGACTTAAGGCTTTTTTTTAACCTGTCGATTCAGCATGTACATGGACCCACACACAAAGGTGGACACACTCTAGACTTAATCATCAGTAGAGCTCTAAACTTGTCATCCATTGTTATTAAGGACTTTATTCATAACCGTACTGAAAATAAGTAAATATTGTTAGCTGATGCTAACTGTCTAGCTAACAAGCTTGCTCGTGCTAACTTGAGGTAATTTTTATAAATAATGTCCAAATATTTTTATTCAACCACCTATATATATATATATATATATCTATATAGATGGATAGATAGATATAGAAATAGATAGATTACATCTGGGGAGAAAAGAAAGGATGCGATGTTCAGAACATGGTTACTACAGTAATTATCAAAGAGGGGAAGAGATGCACCCCGTTTGGCCAGGGGTGTTTTTACACCACAGACAAGGTTTGAGAAGGAAAAAATCATTGTGAAAATATAATTATATTTTCCTTAAAATGTTCAGGCCTTATTATCATGTCATATATAACTGCTGTTCTGTAAAACAACCAACTTTAAAATACTTTGTTCTTACTGGTGAAAATCAGATGGTCATCTCTGTTTTCTCTCAGGTATATCACAGTGTAAGCTTCACAGTGAAGTGAAGTGACATTCAGCCAAGTATGGTGACCCATACTCAGAATTTGTGCTCTGCATTTAACCCATCCGAAATGCACACACACAGAGCAGTGAACACACACACACACACACTGTGAGCACACACCCGGAGCAGTGGGCAGCCATTTATGCTGCGGCGCCCGGGGAGCAGTTGGGGGTTCAATGCCTTGCTCAAGGGCACCTAAGTCGTGGTATTGAACATTACTCTCGTCAGCGTAGTCCATATCAACAACAAAAATATATCTTGACTCCATATAGTGGTTATTTTGGAAAAATCCCAGGTATTTTGAGCAGTAGGATTACAAAATAAAATAAAAAAAGTGCTAATATAAAATTAAATTAGCCTATATAAAATTGCAAACATCTATCTTTCAGTACTTTTTTACTTAAGTACATAAAAAATTGAGTACTTTTGTACTTTCACTTCAGTAAAATTGAAAAAGGAGTACTTTTACTTTTACTGGAGTAATATTTTATTATACGTATCTGTACTTTTACTCAAGTACTTGATTTGTGTACTTCGTCCACCACTGGATATATTATAGGGAGTAACGATATGTTTTATGAAATGTAGTGAAGTTAAAAGTACGATCTTATGCTTTGGAATGTAGTGAAGTAAAAGTAAAAGTTACTCAAAATAAAACTACTCCAGTAAAGTACAGATACTTGAAAAATTAAAAAAGTACAGTAACGAAGTAAAGCTACTCCGTTACTGTCCACCACTGAATAAAATATAAATAATAATAATAATATAAATAGTTTACACATTAACAATACAAATATAAAATACTAATAAATAAATAGAAAACAGTTTAATTTTAAATTGTAATAATTTTTAATGTAGCATAAGAAGCTAAAAAACATGATTTTGAATGATATTAAGATTTTATAAAATATCATTAAAACATATTACTGTAATATTTTCCATGTAATTTTTATAGCAACAAATGCTTTTAAAAGCATTCAAAACTGGCATAAAAGACTCAAAAACATAAAAAACACCAACTTTTAAACAGTAGTGTAAATATGATATATTTTTAAAAACATTATTTAAAATGATTTACTGTAATATTTTAAATTGTATATCTTATGGCAACAAATGTGTGTGTGTTTTTTTTAAACCATTTAAAATATTGGTTTTAGGGCAATATTATACGCAATACTATGTAATATTTATGAGGAAAAAAAAAGATATTTTCTCTAAATGTATGATTCGGTCGATTATTTTCATGTTGCATGTTAAAAAAACTAAATATGCAGCAAGTATTGGATGACTGGAATGTTCTTGTAACAGCTATGTGAACCTGTTAATGAAAAAGCTTGTTGATTTAGTTATTTTCAGATCATTAAAGAGTGAAGATATCACACTTAAAGCAGCGATCGCGCCGACTCTTCACTCTCTGAAGGAAGAGTATGTCTGCACACAAATAAAAACACAGTGTCCTTGTTCTTGGGGTAAAACTCTTTTCCTGCAAACATTCAAGCCGGGAACCCGGGGACACCATGTCGTATTCTGGGCTTGCTAGTCAAGCAAATACAATTAACAAGCCACAGAAATGAACATGCCATAAATTAATAGTTTTATCACCGCCCTAGAAGTAAATTTGTCTTGTTTTCTGCATGTGTGCTAAATACAAACTAGGGGAGACGATTTAGGACACGTGTGGCTTCCAAATCCCATCCGCACACGCTTCTTTCACTGAACGCTTACGTATGCAGGTCGTGTCATGTGCAACGAAAGGCCAGATTGATTTGGTGTTTACAGATGGCGCTTTTATCCTCACTGGCCCGGATGGACCGTCATGTCATGGCCGTTCTGAATCTTATTTTACTAATAAACCTGTCAGCTTTTTTCCCCCCACACGGGGTCTTTACCAGCAAGATGAGGAGAAAACATGAAAAAGAATATTTCCTCCTGTGACACTTCAAAGAAGAGAAGTGTTTGAAGAATTGGACCGGAGCGCTGGAACGGGTTTGATGAAAGAGACTTGGAAGTGTTTAGCGCACACCTACTCTCAATCATGCACATATTTTAGTCCTATATTGTCCTTGCTTGAACTACACTGTGCGTTATGACATAGTGTGTAGTACATAATACATCCAAAGCATGTACTGTAATATGCACTAGAGCATGCATGACTACACATTATGCTAGTCAACTAGTCATCCAGAAAATAGATGACTAGCAGGCAAGTCAATGTTCACCTTATGGAAATGACATCATGCAACATCAGCGGTCTGATGACCCTGAAAAACCCATGGTTCACTTATAACATGCTTTATGAACACAAAAGAGCTAGCATTTCACTTCATTTTCATATTCAAGTACATTCAAAAGCATATAGCCATTACAAGTTATAATAAATCTACAAAAAGTGAACGAAAATACACAATAAATTGTGACAGTGCCTCCAAAATAATATAAAATAATTGGTAATGCAAAATTGCTCAAAATTGGCTTCAAAGTGTAAAAAATATTGTGATTTTTCCATCATGCACAAAAAAATCGAATAAAAAGTCAAATAAAATAAAAATACAAAATTCACTTTGTAAATTCAAAACACTCAAATGTTAATTCAAAGAGGATAAAAAAATAAATAAACAATGTATGAATACATTTCCAAAAATATAGGAAATTCAGTTTAAATTCAGTGAAAATGTGTCTTGATATATATATTTTTTTTTACTTAAATTTATCTTGTTTAAAGAATGTTTGATATATCTTTATTTAAAAAATACTGACCACTATTAAACAAAACCAATCAACTTCACTCTCACTTGAACCTACAGTATCAGTTTTCAGTCAATTAATAATAAAATTTAAAAAATCACATCCTCTATGAAATATAAATTATTTTATTAAGAAGCACATGACTGCGCCTCGAGAAGCAAAACAGCCTTATAATGTTTGAGGCACATTTGTATTCATGGCCCGTGAAATTTGTCCCTTAATAGTTTTAGCTTCACCTTCACCCCTGAACCTGAAAATAACTTTAAACAACCAAATGAATTATCAGCATCGCTGGTTAGACAGCTCGCTGATCTCTGAGAAGGCAGATTAGAGGAAAATGTGCGTATAATATCAGCGAGACAGATCGAGCATATCTGCAGGGAAAATATTCACAAATATATAGGCTAAATAAATATAGCCTGTTTTATACCAGATACACGCAGACTGTGAAAGTGACTCAGGGGGCAAGGAATCTCATTAAATGTGCTGTGGAAGACAGGAAGTGTGAAAAGTGCGAGACAGGAAGTAGTCGGCGCTGCTCCTCTGTGTGGTGAATCATAATGCCGGTCTCACACCTGGTGTGGGTCTGTTCCTTTTGAGTCAACCAAAGTGCTCTCAAAGGCCCCCATGTTACACGGACAACTCTATCTATCTGTATTTTTAGGCTCTAATGTTACACTAACAGTATCTGTATGCACCGGGGGTCTGAGAGTAACGCAGTTTCAATTCTCTGTATGTACTGTATGTGCTGTACATGTGGAAGAATTGACAACAAAGCAGACTTGACTTGAAATTGATGGAAAAATATATACACATTGGCCAAAAATTAAGAGATACAGCCCCTACATTTAAGCCACTGCTGCCTACTAAATTTTAAAGTGACCATATTTTTTGTATTATATATTTTCTCCTGTAATTTATTTATAAATGTCATGTCAAATTGTAATGTTAAGTCTCTTTTTTTTTTTTTGGTAATGAAAATTTTCATAATATGGTTTTGAATGACCTTGTTTTCAACCAAAATTAGCGATGCACTATATATATCACCACATTTGTTATAAAATATTTTGTATTTTTTTCTTTTATAATATTTTATTTCATTTTCATACTCATAGGTGTAACTGGGGGCAAGGCCAAAAATGTTTAAATGGGTGGGTCTGCATAAAACTGGGTGGGCAAAGTGCAGGGTATGAAAACTGCATATCAAACTGCCAGCAGATAATAAAGTGAAAGTGATGTGACATTCAGCCAAGTATGGTGACCCATACTCAGAATTCGTGCTCTGCATTTAACCCATCCAAAGTGCACACACACAGCAGTGAACACACACACCCAGAGCAGTGGGCAGCCATTTATGCAGTTGGGGGTTCGGTGCCTTGCTCAGGGGCACCTTAGTCATGATATTGCCAACCCAAGACTCAAACCCACAACCCTAGGGTAAGGAGTCAAACTCTCTAACCACCAGGCCACGACTTCCCATAATACAGTACAAAGGTTCAATATGCCTACACAATACTTCTAATGCATTGATTAACATTAACCCTCCGGGGTCTGAGGCTTTTTTTTGTTGTTGTTTAAATTTCTTATAAACATATTAATGGCTAAAGTCTGATTACAAGATAATAAGTAATCAAGTAATCATGTACTGTATGCACAAATAAGGAAACAAATCTGAATTTAAACACACCAAGAAACCAATTTTTTTTTTTTTAATTGGTCCATCCTATACAAGTTTTCATTCTCAGTTTTAAGCCATATAAAATATAAATATTAATATATATAAAATGCAGACAACAATATAACTAAAACTTTAAAACAGGCCATGATTCAGGGCCACAGTGATGAGTGCAGATGGGGGAGAGTGTGAATGCGGAGCGGCTTTGTTGTCATGTTTGTGGGCAGCTGTGTGCCGTACGGCTGGATTTGGAGAGAGACCTGTCCTCTCCAAACACACAGCTCCAGCGGCCGGCCTGATGCGATATGAGCCCCTGTCTGATCCAGGGTCCACAGTCTAGTGTGTAGGGAGCTTCAGATGAAATCAGGACCTGTCCGCTCTCATCTCCACTCCATCTCTGACTGTGTTTAGGCAATGAGGAGGAAGTACTGTAGTTATAAGAGTTTCTCAAAACGGCTTTCACAAAGAGAAACTATCTAGATAATTTCGTGACACATAATCTATTTTCCATCAATGTGCGTTACTTCCGATTCATTAGCCGCTATAGGTAAATAATCATAGTCAATAACTAGAATAATCAAGTATAAAATGATTACAATTATATATTATTGTTTAATGATAACATACCTGTTAGCTATATCAAGCAGTTTTACTTACTGTTAGAGCGACACCGGAAACCTCACAAATTCAAGTTACGTTAAAAATAAAGTGTATCAGTATTTTTACTGGTGCAGTAAAAATTGTATAATTTGGATGTGGTACAAGCTCCGTTACTTTAGTTATATAAACTGCAACTATAACTTGTAATTTAACAAAGCACAAACACTACCTACACAGACATCTTAAACATAATGAATTAAGATATATTAAGAATGACAAATATCACAAAACACCTGCTGAATATCATTTTAACATCTGATGGAATATTTTAGCTAGTTTTAGCAACATAGCTATTAGCAACAAACAGTAGGTAACACATTTTAGCATAATTTAGGCATATTTGTATAGGCTACATTGTATATTACATATAGTATCATTGTGATAAATTAAATAATTTGAATTAGATTGTATTTTTCCATTTTAATTTTAAATTTGGTTTTAGTAAATTTGTAGTGTTTTTGTCATTTTTATTTGTTTTTGTTTCTTAGAATGTGTTTATTTAGTTTTTATACATTTTATTACGGTTTAAGTTTGAGTTATTGTAGGGCATAAGATGTTTCCTACACCTTATATAGATGCTTCTTATAAGTACAATAATAAAAATGTATATTGTAAATATTTTATTAAAATATATTTGATGTATTTTATTATTTTAATGTTTGTTTCAGATGTTTTTATAGTTTTAGTTAACTATATAACCCTTAAAACAGTAAAAATATAATAAATCATTGACATATCATTTTTCATGCTCAACAAGCAACTTGGTTCAGATGTTTGCTCTTTGTCTTAAGTTCTGCATCTGTTATCATGCTAATGCTAATGCTAATGCTATTGTCTACACATTTTCTCAATGTGCCTCGTGATTGCTTTTATTTGGGTCATTTCTTTTCACAGCTCCTGCTATAGTAAGCATTCTTTCTCTCTTTGCCAAGAAGAAGTTTAGACGTGCAGCTTTTATGTTTCTTTCTTTTCATAAACCCTCTGAGAGAAACTAGCTAAAAAGATGTGCAGTGAATCGTCTTCAATAACAACAAAAGGATAAAAAAGCCACCAGAAAATCCATTTTAAAGTCTTAAAAAGACTGACAAATGTGTTCCCTGGATGGTTATATTATTTCTGCCAGCCCCTTTTTGCCTCAGTGGAAATCATTGCCGTTGGCCTGTTAAAAACAGGTTCATTTTGTCAAGTCTGCTAAATGTTCACATGTACGTCTTCAATTTTCTGTCATCTAATAGAAAATCAAACAGAAAAGAGCTTCTCATTTGACAAGATTTCTATCTGGTTGATTATTGTCATTAGCTGGTCCAAGCTGGTCCAAAAAAAAAAAAAAAACTAACACGATATTAACCTTAGGACTACACAATTTGGGGAAAGGTTTTTAGTTTTTTTTCAAAACTAAAAATTCAGATAAAATTTGCTACTGATATTTAAAATGCATTTATTATTATTTATATTATTATTAATAATATTATTATTGTTATAATTATTTTTTTTATTGTTGTTGTGAAAATGCAAAGAGATCAATGTTTTCTGTTTGTTTTTGGCCTAAAAAATGTGATTATATAACAATATATCTTAATAATAATAACAACAGCAATAACAGCAACAGTAAAACAATAATAATAATACATATTAGTGTTTGTGCTAGCAGTAGTAAATAAAATAAAATAAGAAAAATGACTGTTGTGATATTACTATTTTATTAAAATGATTTAATCAAATATAATGAAATATAACAATGTATTATAATATAACATAACATAATATAATATAAATGTCTTCCTATTGTGTCATCGAAGGTTGCATGGAAAAACAAACATGTGACCAGTACGGTCTGATTCATGAACAAATGACTCTCTCTTGACCAAATGACTTGGTCATTTTAGTAAATCATAAAGTATGTAGTCCGATTCATAAATGCATCTGATGAACCCTTACGATAATAATATATTCTTCTAATAAATTATTATTGCTGGTCGTTACAATGTTAATATTTATGGCTGCTTTACTTTCTCCATTTTTAAACACAAATCATAGTACAACCACTTTTTTTTTTTTTTACAATTACCATGGGAAGAATACAGTGTATCTGTAAATAACATAATAAATTAATCATTCAGCACCACTGCATATCAAAGTATCACAGTATTCTTTACAGTACTATCACAGTGTCATGGTCCTGCAACAGCAGACATCTATTTCACACAATCACATTGACTGTAGACACTGACATTCACGAATCGTGGTGCATTAGCTCCTTTTAATTACGTACAGAAATTGAGCAAGCAGCTCAAATCTATTTTTGAGTGTAGTCTGAATAGTCTAGCATGTATTTCCTGTAGTATGGCATGCGTGTTCGTGCAACGCTGAGCCTGAATCTCCCAGTGGTTCCAGAGCTCATTACCCTACAGCATCTCTGAGAGTATCTCTCCAGCGCTGAGATCAATGTGAAGAGCTCGTGAGCACAGACTGTTAGCAAGACAGATGAATATGTGTTGTAAGGGGCGAGCGAAAGGGCTGCCATTCATTCCACGCAACCCAATGTTCTTCAGACGGCTAAAACTTAATCAGAAAACAAATAATCTGTTACAGGCAAGCCACAGTTCTTCAGTCGGAGTCGATGCATGTGGGTTGACGCCCCACAAGAGTTTTCTGGAGCTGTATGAAAGTCTGTGATAATCAAACATGTCACTCACTACCTCCGTAAGCTCAGATCACGGGGGATGCTTTGCCATCAGGGATAGAGAGAATTTAATTATAGTATCGAATGGAGGCAGGAGACGCTGGATGGCACGGGGGAATTGAAGGCCTATCGGTTTGCCCCAGTCTCTGTGAGTCTGTCCAAATGAGACATGTTGAGAGTCGATGTACTCGGACCCCAGACCAAAAACGGTGCGTGTGTAATCTCATCCCAACCAGACGGGCGTGCTGGGTACGATTTGGGCTTTATCTGCCGTGAAGCACTTTTCCCCTGGTGATCTCATGCACACGGATTGATCATCCTACAGTAATTAATCAACTCGTACTGCTGTGATTATTGCTCATTAGACTGCATTAAATCATGAGAGAGACCCAGTAGAAGGTGCGCTTCTATAAAGGAACTGAATTATTTTCCATTGGTTTAAACTCATTGTATGCAATAGACCATAACAAAATGTGTCCTAGGTATATGGCTGCAAAATGTATTACATTACATAACAACAATAATAAGAAGAAGAAGAAGAAAAAGAAGAAAAAGAAGAAACAACACATAATCATCAATCATCATAATTATCATTATTATTTTATAGTTATTGGTAATCACATTATTTTACTATAATATTTGTGATTTCATACTACTACTAAAAATAATAATAATTATTAGTAGTAGTATTAAGAAAGTATTAGTATTATGAAAAAAAGTATAAAGTATAACGTATAAATATACAATAATGTGTAAAGAATTATATAAAATAGGTGACTTGACTTTTTATTAATAATAATAATAAGGAGGAAGAAACAGCAACAGATATTATTATATGTATTATAAAATAAAATAAAATTACAAAATAAAGACATTACTAATACACTACTAGAAAAAATAATTTAAGAAAACGTTATAGTATTACAATATATATATTTGACTATATATATTAATTTGACTATAAAATAATAATAATAATAATAATAATAATAATAATAATGCAATTACATTAGTGAAAAAGATTTTAAGAAAATATAATAATAATAATTGTATTATTATCGTTCATATTTTTATTGTGATTTTTTTATTGCAATTAAAAAAGAATGTAAAATAATATAATAATAATTTTATTTTCACAATGAATACATTTTGTTGACTTATCAGCTAATGGTGATATTGTTGCTCATTATACTATGTTAAACTATGCGTGAGACCTAGCAGAAGCTGTGTTTCTTGGAAGGAACTGGATTATTTTCCGCTGGGTTATTCTCGTCGTATGCAATAAACCATTAATAAAACGTGTCGTGGGTGATTGGAGGGCATAAACGCCGTCTGTTCTGCGTCCTTTCTGCCGTCCCTTCTGCTAAACCGGTCTCTCGTTTTCCACGTACGCTCTCTTGTGACTAACATTCATTGTCACGCATCATTCAAGCTGCAGAAATGACGCTCAGCAGCTGTACCTAAAACTCTAGAGGACCTAAATGATTAATTCTGCAGGCGCAGTGGGTCAGAACCAGGTCAGGATGGGGTGAAATGGGCAAGGCTGGCTCTGCATGACCCTCAGATACAGTGACGGCTGGCCTTGAACCAACCACTGTGGAGATTTAGAAGAGGGAATACGTTTCTTTAGCACAATGGGAATAAAAAAAGCTAGAATTCTTTTATTTTTTCCTATACACACTGTGACATTGGTTTTCCAAAATCCAATCCCGCTTGAATGTGGCACCTTCAAAATGAAACTTATGTATTGCTCTCCATCAAATGGTTCATCAGAGCTTTCTTTAGTGTGTAACCTTTCCAACATCCTTCAGTCTGACTGCATAACAGGAATGCTGTTCCAGGAAAAACTAGGATCCAGAAACCATGCCCTACTTGGCAACAACACTGTCATCTCAAATGATCAACAATGGAGTCATAACCGAGAACCCCATTAATCAGATGTCAAGCACAAGTTGTAGTTTGATTATAGAATAGATGTCATGAATATAATTGTTGTTTAAACGTGGTTCTGCCGTTCACCCGGTGTGTCCTGACCTGCTTCAGTGTCCATGCAGGAGAGCAGAGCTGACAGGTTGCTGTGCTTTCATTCTTTCTGCCGTGCACTGGATTAGTGTCTCTTGCTGTCAGACAGCCACCATGGGGAATGCTGGCAAATCTATATTTAGAAGTTTTTGCAGTTCACATTCATGGATGATGCAGAATCCAGAGTCCCTGAGTACAGTATATCTGAAGCTTCACCATCCAATCTGTTCCTTTGCTTTTCTTTACAGTCTGTTATCAGTGGACGGATCATATCAGATGTTATAATAATGCTTATCACTGTAAAATGTATGACAAGATTTAAAGGGATAGTTCTGCCCAAAAATGAAAATTCTGCCATTGCTTACTCACCCTCATGTCCTTCCAGACTTGTTTGGCTTTTATCTTTTCTGTGGAACACAAAATATATTTTAAAGAATGTTTCAGTCGTGTGTATAAATAATTTATCTCTCTCTCACTTTCTCCAAATTTATATATAATTTATATATTTAAAAACAGATAAATTGGTTGATAAAGTAAGTTTAAATAAATTAAATATTTACAATTTGTCTATATTTTCTCTATAATATAAATATGTATATTGTAGAAATATATAAAATATTATAAATATTTCATTATCAAATTTACTAACCCTAGGGTTGTGCGTTCGAGTCTTGGTCCAGCAATACTACGACTGAGATGCCCTTGAGCAAGGTGCCAAACCCCTGGATGCTGCAGCATGAATGGCTGCCCACTGCTCCGGGTGTGTGTGTGTGTGTGTGCACTTTGGATGGGTTAAATGCAGAGCATGAATTCTGAGTATGGGTCACCATACTTGGCTGTATGTCATGTCACTTTCACTTTATCACATTTGTCCATAATGCAAAAAGGATTTCATATAAAATATGTAAAAATGATTTTCATTATTTCCAGGGCTGTGCACAGACCTTTTGAGGGGCATGTGCTGAAACTGAAAAAGGGCACCCCCCTCCCTTTTTTTATATCAATTATATATATTCTCCTTTTTAGCTATTCTGTTTGGTTTTATAAGTTAATTTGTATTATTTGGTTAACATGATTATGAATGACATTGAGAAGAGGGGAAGGTGAGCAATGAGTCAAGTATTTTTGACAAACTTTTTTGAAATATAATTTAAGTAATTATGACCAACTCAATTCCAGATTATAAGAAACTATAGCCATACCGTTACTATAACATATCCAACATGTATCCGCCTACCTGGCAAAAATTTGATACTGGTGGACCAGGGATGTTGGTCTCTTGAAGGTCTCTTATTCACTACACTTTCCCTAAAATAAGCCAGCAATGAATAAATAAATAAAAATAGTGTGAAAAGTACAGTTGCAGTGAAAAGCATTTCTGAAGGATCACGTGACACTGAAGAGAACTGGAGTAATCATGCTGAAAATTCAGCTGTGATCACAAAAATAAATTACATTTTAAAATATATTCAAATAGAAAACAGTTATTTAAAATTGTACAAATATTACACAATATTACTGTTTTTGTTGTATTTTGGATCAAATAAATGAAGCCTTGGAATGAATCATGAATTACATTCTGCATGATAAAATATAAAGATTTCACAGTGATCTGCAAATTGTTTTTAGTTACTACTACATTACTGTGGTAAAACCATGTTTTACTACATTTTATACATGTGAGGACGAGCGGAGAGTATACCATAACATGATTAGCCTGAATGTTAATAAATTAAGTGTATCAGCAATCATAAATCAAAGAAGAAATTTCTTAGAAATATATGTTATGTAGGTGACGAGGATCACTCGTCGCTTTGTGTAAGTTCCAGTACGAAACAGCGCGGGGACGCACCTGTTATGATTTTCCGATGGTAAAAACAAATTATATGTTGTTGTATTACTTATCAATATATAGTTTTTGACCAGCGAATGTGTGCAAATGTGATTTTTGTTTTGTTTTTGTCCATCATTAAAATGGCAACGGCGCCTGCCATTTTATAAAAGATGAAATGCTACTGTATGCACAGGCTATTTAAGTGTTGGCTATATATTGGCTATGACTAGATGGCAAATGCTAGCCCTCTCTCTCAGGCGACGTCCCACATGTCTCAGTCAGTGAGTCAGTCAGACATCAAATAAATAAAATATGAGCCTTTATAGATATAGTGTTTAGTAGTACTTATTCAAACAACAAGATATTTATTTACCCTTCGCAAAACTTTGTTCAGCTCAGCTGTTGTCTACTGTGGGCTGCTGTGGAACTTCAGTTGATTCAATGAATATAAAGGGGCCAGAATTATCCGCTTACTGACAGCTTGAGGTTTGACTAAGATTTACACAAGCTCGTTTTAAGAACTTTCATTTGCTAAATATTTGTAAAACAGACAGACAGACGTAAAGGGTGACCAATAGCATTGATAAAAAAAAAAAAAAAAATACCACCAAAAAAAGGGCACTTTGGAGTGTAAGGGCAAAAAGGGCATGTGCTCTGCACAGGTTGAGCCCTACCTGTGCACGTGCCTGATTATTTCTATATATTTTTGAATAAACCCCATTCTTGTCTTTATTTGTACAGTTCTGGCTCTGGCTACAGTCTGGTTTTGAAATGACACTGTGTGGTTCAGGTTGGTTAGTCCAGCATTTGTCTTTGACAGGGTCTGGAACTCTCCTGACCGATGACGGTTTCATAATTGGCAGTCAGGAACAAGGCTGTCATGACGTGTAACTGACAGCTTCTCTGTTGGGAGTAGAGTATACATACAGTTTTACTCTGAAGGACACTGAGGATTTCCTGAGAAGATGAGGCGGGCCGCAGTTGTGCCGTATCTCTAGGATACTCAGCATTATTGGTATCTTGCTCCATTTCTCAATCAAAGAAATAATGAAATTCTGTCCTTTCATAGGATTGTAAGTCCGCTTGCGGTATATTACTGGTCAAGGTATCTTATAACAAAAAACATGAGCATCATTGGATTATCATTATAATATATCTAAGCATGCATCATGTCATAAATATTTGGACAGACAACCCTGCTGTTCAACTTTCTCAGTGTTAAACTTTTTTTTTTTTTTCAGCATCGCTGTCACACCATCATGTTCTTTAAAAAGGCTTGAAGTTAATAATCTGAGGTATGGGCATCTCTTATAATCAGTGTAATAATCATTCGGACTTGGGTTACAAGTCTCCATATACAAAGAATCAAAGGTAGTCGTCAACCTTTGGATTATGAATCCGACTCTCTAACCATTGACTTCCAACCTGAGTATGACACCATACTTGGCTACATGTCACTTCACTTTCACTTAACACTTTTGAATTAATTGCAAATAGCTGTGAGTTGTGGCTCAGACTTACTCTGGAAATGCTTTTCCTAATGGTCACCTCACGGTTAGTTTTCCACTGACGCAGAGACGACAGCACCAGCTGAATCTTGAAAGAAGCATTCGATTGAGACTTTCTGGTGGGCATGTCTGAAAAATATCAATAGAGATTAAAATACGTGGATCAAGGGTCAGTTTGAGTCTTTGCTCAAGTTCTTGACACGCTAACGCCGTTTGTCCCAGGGAAGATGGGGGTATTGATTCCTCTGTTTCTTTCTCTTTTTTGTTTTTCACGAAATGTCAAGTGTGCCAGGTTTTTAAAACCATCTGTCAGGTGGCTCCATGAATAATGCAGATGGGGGGTGGGATTGAAGGTGAAAGAAGTGAGGGAGTTTTCTTCTTCTTTTGGCATCCGAGAGGTGGATCCTCACCTGAAGGTATGAAAGGAAGCCGACGGGGTGGGACCGCAGGGTCAAAAATGTCAGGGCAGGTTGTGTTGACAGTGGGGGGGCTGAGACACGTTCAGTGGGCTCAGAGCAAAGCTTGCCGCTGAATAGAGGAACGATTGTAATTATTCTAGTGCTCCAGTTTTCATGAGAGAGGAAGGCCATTAATTCTGAGAGACATTCAGGCACTGTCCCACTGCGCCCCCAGAGAGAGAATGAGAATAAAGGGGAGAGGACGAGAGAGGGAGGAAAATGGTATACAAAGCTTTCTGCTTTGACAATGGCATGCAGGCACATTAGGCATATTTAAAACTGAAAGGATGATAGTCAGCCTCCATTTTTCATCTGACAATGTGTGGTATTCCAGAATGGTCATACTGCAGATGAGACATTATGGCAGTTAAGATTAAAGGAAACATTAATTAAGATGCCATGGTGTATGTAGGAATCTGACAAGCACAACAAAAAAAAGAAAGAGGATTAGAAGTAGATAAATAACGCTTTACCAAGTTACTCTAGCAAACACACAGATACAGGCAATTGCCACACAAGAAACTATTAGGAGATGCATAATGTTAGTGATCAGTGTTGGGCAGTAACGCGTTATTAGTTAGTTTTGACAGGAACTAATATTGTAACGCATTACTTTTAAAATAAATTAACTCGGTTACCGTTACCATATGGTGCATTGTCCGTTACTTTTTTAAAATATTAATTAATTTTGACTGAAGTGCAGCCGAACCTGTTTGCAGCAACGACGCATTGTAGGATTGGTGGATGCCAACCACTGTAAACACGAAGACGCACTGTGGGCGTGTTTCCGTTTATTCAAGTATGTGCGGCAGTCATGGCGAGTCAAGGCGAGAGCAACACGAGTTTCTCAAAGTGAAATATGCTGGTTCGAATGTCCTATCCTAGCCCACGAATTTCCAATCCGTACCCTCGGTTTTTGAATCTGTAGCCACAAATTTCTGGGGTGGTGTTAGCGCAGTGGATAAGACACACGTCTGTGGTGTGGGAGACCTGGGTTCGAATCCACTGTGAGAGACTTAACCCCTAGTTGCTCCAGAGGCGTGTGACCTCTGACATATATAGCAATTGTAAGTCGCTTTGGATAAAAGCGTCAGCTAAATGAGTAAATGTAAATTCATAATCTGCGTGCACACTTTCGCAATCTGTTCCCATGGATTTGTAAACTGTAGCCTACTCACGGATTCATGCAGCAAACTCCTACGTGTTAACATACAGTTTTAATGAATATTATTATGTGGAATGGGTCTACAGCAAAGTGTCTTGAGTGATTCTCTGTATGTTTTTCTCATACAGGTGAAACATTGTTGAAAACATGCAGCCTGTCTCTACTGTGGAGTCGCCATGCTTTCAGTCAGCTCCTCAGCATGATAACATATACTACATTTTTAAACAGCATTTACATATGTATAAGTATGTATGTATGTATGTTTCTCAAAATTGATTCTGAATAATTCAGATTGCTTTCATTTATTTCAAAATGTTTTGTGTTATGTTGTCCATTGTTGATAGTTTTCATACTTAAGCTGTGAAAGGAACATTTTTAAGGGCTCATCACAACAGCTTTTATGATGCAGAAGCCACTTTAGTTTTTGATTCTGAATATATTATTCAGGTGTTTTATTATTTATTTCAGAAATACTTGTGATGTACAATATTTAGTTTGTGCTGGTCTGACTTAATCAAAATTGTGTTTAAAAATTACTTTCTGTTTTACTTTGTGTTTGTTATAGACCATAACGCATAAAAGCGCATTAATGTGAACATTAAAGAAAGTTCTTTAAAAAAGTACCTGAAAAGTTACTTTTAACAGTAATGCATATTTCTTAGTAACTAGCACAACACTGGTGTTGTCATAACGTTCACCTTGGAGATTGAAAATGCAAATCATTTGAGTCCATTCAGGAGTTCGGAGAGGGTTCGCGAATCATTTGAGTCAGTTTGGGGATTGCGAATCATTTGAGTCAGTTCGGGAGCTCGGAGCGGGATCGCGAATCATTTGAGTCAGGTTGGGGATCGCGAATCATTTGAGTCAGTTCGGGATCTCGGAGCGGGTTCGCGAATCATTTGAGTCAGTTTGGGGATCGCGAATCATTTGAATCAGTTCGGGAGTTCGGAGCGGGTTCGCGAATCATTTGAGTCAGTTCGGGATTTCGGAGCGGGATCGCAAATCATTTGAGTCAGTTCGGGAGTTCGGAGCGGAATAGCGAATCATTTGAATCAGTTCAGGAGTTCGTAGCGGGTTCGAAAATCATTTGAGTCAGTTCGGAGCGGGATCGCGAATCATTTGAATCAGTTCGTTAGTTCATAGCGCGTTCGAGAATCATTTGAGTCAGTTAGGGAGTTCGTAGAGGGTTCGCGAAACATTTGAGTGAATTTTGGAGTTCGGAGCGTGAATCATTTGAGTCTGTTCGGGAGTTTGTGAATCATAGCTGTATATGGATAGGCATTTTTAACTAATTTAGTAGCTAGTTCTAATTACATTTTCCACACGTGTTTAGGTGTGATATGTAAACTCGTATTTTTTGTTTTAATGATGTGCCTTTTAACAGTATCAAGTATATTCAAAAACTAAACAATCATGCCTAAAAAGTGCACGCATTTAGGCTAATGTAAAGTTACATGATGAAGTCATACTTCTGCGCTTGGCGCTTGTGCATTTTGAGTGCGCTCTTTCACTGCATTATTTGGTGTATTCAAATGCATTTATGAATGCATGTGAATGATCACAAAATTCAAGATATAGGGGTTAGAAAATGTGTATATTTATATCATTTTATGTAGTTAATCAATATCACACGAAGAGTGCCATTTCAGTTTTTCTATAAAAATCAGCATGATTCAAATGTGATATCAAGTTACTACAAACAATAATTTAATTACAAATACAAAATATTGCAGAATAATGTAATATATGAATGAATAATAGCCTAAAGAACCTTTGTGCAAAAAGGGTTCTTTCTTGTCATTATGGAACCTTTTTAGCATAAAAGGTTCTTTGGAGTTGAGTAAAGAACCCTATGGTTCTATATAGAACCCCAATTAACCCTTTTTTTTTTTTTAAGAGTGTTGTCCAGTGTTGGGCAGTAACGCGTTACTGTAACGCAGTTACTTTTGACAGTAACTAATACTGTAACGCATTACGTTTTAAATAAATGAACTCCGTTACCGCTACCATATGGTGCATTCTCCGTTACCTTTTTAAAAATTAATTAATTTTGACTGAAGTGCAGCCTTACCTGTTTGCAGCAGCGACGCATTGTAGGATTGGTGGATGCCAACCACTGTAAACACGAAGACGCACTGTGGGCGTGTGTCTCTTTATTCAAGTATGTGCGGCAGTCATGGCGAGTCAAGGTGATAGCAACACGAGTTTCTCAAAGTGGAAATATGCTCATTGTTTCACTTTAGTTGAGCATAAAGACAAAAACCTTTTAGTCAAATGTAAGCGGTGTCTTTCTGGTTCGAATGTCCTATCCTAGCACACACGAATTTCCAATCCATGCACTCAGATTTTGTAAACCGTACCCTCGGTTTTTGAATCTGTACCCACAAATTTATAATCTGCGCGCACACTTTCGCAATCCGTTCCCATGGATTTGTAAACTGTAGCCTACTCACGGATTCATGCAGCAAGCTCCTACGTTAACATACAGTTTTAATGAATATTGTTATGTGGAATGGGTCTACAGCAAAGTGTCTTAAGTGATTCTCTGTATGTTTTTCTCATACAGGTGAAACATTGTTGAAAACATGCAGCCTGTCTCTACTGTGGAGTCACCGGCTTTCAGTCAGCTCCTTAGCATGATAACATATACTTCATTTTTAAACAGCATTTACATATGTATATGTATGTATGCATGTATGTTTCTCTAAATTGATTCTAAATAATTCAGATTGCTTTCATTTATTTATTTCAAAATGTTTTCTGTTACGTTGTCCATTGTTGATAGTTTTCATACTTACTCTGTGAAAGGAACATTTTTAAGGGCTCATCACAACAGCTTTTATGATGCAGAAGCCACTTTAGTTTTTGATTCTGAATATATTATTCAGGTGTTTTATTTATTTCAGAAATCCTTGTGATGTACAATATTCAATTTGTGTTGGTCTGACTTAATCAAAATAGTGTTTTAAAATTACTTTCTGTTTTACTTTGTGTTTGTATAGACCGTAATGCATAAAAGCGCTTTAATGGGAACATTAAAGAAAGTTCTTTAAACAATGTAATGCATTAACAGTAATGCATTACTTTTTGTAATAAGTAGTCAATAAAGTAATTGAGTTACTTTTTGAATTAAGTAACTAGTAACTGTAACTAGTTACTATTTCTTAGTAACTAGCACAACACTGTTAGTCATAAAGCAAATCAAAGAGGTAGAGTGATGGGTTAGAGATGAGATTGAGCAGAGAATCCCAACCAACCTCATAACATTATCTCATCATTAACTCATTACCCTATCATTAACCCAGATAGAAATGGGGTAGAGTGATGGATTAGTGTAGAGTTAGTGATGAATTCACTTCATGGGTTAGCGATGTGATAAAGGACTAGAGAAAAGGTTGGGAATCCATGATCTACATCATTACAGATTACTTTATCTGATCATTAACCCATTATCTTATCATTAACCCAGTTAGCAATGGGATAGCATGATGGATTAGTGTAGGGTCAGTGAAGAATTCAAGTGATAGATTAGTGATGAGATTGGTTGGGTTCATTTCTGACATTTGGTTCCTCTATTACTAAAATAGATTTGTCATGTCTATTTGGAGGAAGTTTTTACCAAACAAAAAGACTAAGTCGGTTTACTGAGGCAGCCTGCTGAGCTATGTTTCTCTCACAGTGAAGCTCATAGTAACCTTTAGTGGAGTACGATAAAAATCTCCACCATTCATGTGCCAGAACATCTACAATAAATGGCAAAACACAATGAGATGCTCTCAAATTAATTCAGTTAGACATTCTGCAATGACCTTGATGACTCACAGTGAGAATTTTCATTCGCATCTTTATCTCTCAGGTGATCTACCATCTTTCTCCCTATAATTTAATTCAAGCTTTTCTGAGAAGTGGCTGGCCTGAATCTTTCCTCAGTGTATCATCAAGCTGTTTGGCTGGATTCACCAGCATTATAGCTCTGTTTCTGGACTCGAGAAGGATGCCTAGGGAAATCATAAACTACAGGATTAGACACAAAACATCAAGACTCTGTAGAAGAAGGTAAGAAAAAAACCCCAAAATATTTAACTCAGAAAGAAAAGTGCCCAGATTTAGCACCCGATTCACTCAAATATTTATGGAAATTAGGTTCTGTGGGCTGTAATGGCACAACGCTAATTGCACCAGGCAAATAATGTTGAATTTTATGAACAACTCAAATTTGCATATAAAGAGGCGTGTTTCAACAGAAAAGGATGACAATTACTTAATTTACATCAGATGCTGCGCTATTTCAACATATTTAACACCTGGTTAAATTGGATTGTTTGGATTGTGTGGTGCTGAAATATC
The DNA here is from genome assembly GCF_003368295.1 of Carassius auratus. Taxonomy (NCBI): domain Eukaryota; kingdom Metazoa; phylum Chordata; class Actinopteri; order Cypriniformes; family Cyprinidae; genus Carassius; species Carassius auratus. The sequence continues at coordinate 27,875 of NW_020526135.1, forward strand.
GCAGGCTAACGTGAAACAACTGTTTAGGGAATTCACGCCATGATATTTTAATGATCATGTGAAACTGAACGCATTTTTCTTTATTTTCTTCAGGCCATGACGGTCATTATGCAGTCGGGAGTATCTGAGGATTTGGCAACACGATGTATTCTCCTCGCAGCATTAAATGTGATTCATGATTCATGACTGAAAAACCAAGGAGTTTTCCTTCTGGTAAGACTCCAGTGAGTACTTTATCCTTAAATTTTGTTTGTGAAGTCGGAATATATATGTGAAATATGAAAGCGTGGGAGTCGCTGACTTTGGCGATGTATTTACAGTTAGGTGTTTCTTGATAAGCGTTGAAGAGTTTGTGAATAAATCTCTGCATTCAGCTGTTTTAATGAAAGCTCTCTTGGCCCACTTCTTTTCCCCTTTAGCATCTTCAGCTTAAGCTCAAGGATCAAACTGACATGAATAAATAAAGAAGCCTCGGGACACAAGAGTCTTTTCCACCCCAAAATCCCTTCAGCTCAAACATCAGCACAGACCCAACGAAATCTCAAATGCTCCAGACATCTCAGCCTCCGGAGGAGTGTGTGTTCGCATGAGCCTAGTGAAAAGTAATTTCTAAGAAAGTCACCTTTGAATTTATGGCATATAAATACTGTACATTTACACTTTAGGCTCTAAGAAGACATGTTTCAAAGATTAATGCACTTTAATCTTCTGCAAACAGACTATGCAAAAACAGTTCATACTGAGGTTAACAGTTAACTATATAATAAGAATATATAAACAAAAAACAACTCACTTGAATTTTGTTTTGTGGAAAAATGATACTCCTTATAAGAAGAATCAAGTTTTTGGCAGCATCCCAGTTTATACACGTCTACACACATAAAATATGACTGGAATTAATTTATATATAATTATGTATATATATATATATATATATATATATATATATATATGTGTGTGTGTGTGTGTGTGTGTGTGTGTATTTAATTTATTTTAATATATAATGTTTTTAAATATATTAATTGTCATGCAAGCTACCATTTAAAAGATTGGACACAGTAAGATTTTTTTGAAATAATCTCCAACGCTCAACAGGGCTACATTTATTTGATCAAAAATACAGTAAGAACTGTAATTTTGTGAAGTATTATTACAATGAAAAATAAGCTATTTAAATGTTCATATATTTTAAAATTGTATTTATTCTTGTGACGCAAATCTGATTTTTCAGCACCATTACTCCGGTCTTCAGTGTCACATGATCCTTCAGAAATCATTTTAATATACTGAGTTGCTGCTCAAGAAATACTTATTATTATCAATGTTTGTGTAAAAAAAAAACCAGAAAAACACTGATCTGTTAAACAGCATAGATGTAAGTTGGAATAACTTTGAAAATTCATATACAGTATTTTAAAGCAATAAGCCCAAGAAACCTTTTTTAGTACGGTTAAGACATTGGGGTGATGCAAAGTGGAGTCCGCTGTGGACTATTTGCTTACATCACTATCAAAAATCATTGCATAAACAAAGTGGCTTTCTAATAATCCTGATACAAGACTATACAAAAATACCAATCAGATTTAGAGCCAGAATAATCAGTTGTATTAGATGGATTTAGTCTTGTTGTTGTTTTTCCCATTTGAGATGAATCTCATGAAAACACATTCAAATCAGTTCTTTTGCTGCCCCATACAGAAATCAAGCTTCACGAGACAAAAGCGTGAATGCGGGGCTGAAAGAGAGACTGGGGGTGTTCAGCTGAGACAGATGGAGAGATAGCCTGCAGGAACATCGCTGTCTGTGGGAGTCGAGCCACTTTACAGACTCGCTTTGGCTTTTGGAGACGATTCCTCAGGCGTTCGATCCTCGATCAGGAACAGCAAACCGTCCTCCACACTTCTGCTTAAATGTATAGCTTTCCAGCATTCCCTCACATGGAGAATGGCTTTCAGAGTTAATAATGCAAGAGATACTTTATAGAGCAAACAGTTGTGGCTTTAAGATCTGACTGGATGAGGCTCGTTTTTTACCCATCATGCTCTCATTGCTTAATGCATAATTTGATTGCAATTCTAATCAGATTCCTCTCAGATCCCACAGAGCTACCAGAGGCCGCAGCGAACATTCACTAATGCATTACTGCCCACAAAGAAGCAGGAAGCGGCAGAGCGGCACAGAGAACACATTCAGCCTGAGGAACACCAGTGACTGCCAAACATTCAGAGGTGGGAACAACTGTTGGAACAGAGACAGAGATCGGAGAAGGACAGGCTGGAGGGCACAGCTGCATATCGGAAGGAGAGAGAGAGAGAGAGGAGATCTGCAATGCCCACTGAACACTGCCTTAAATATTCCCAAGTGAATCTAACCGAAAACCATATTAAGCAAGGATACATTAGATTTATGAACAGTGATGTAGTTTATATATTATACAGTAAATATCTGAAGTAAAGGCATTTGTGATGATACACACAAGATGTTTATTTCAAATAAATGCTGTTCTTTTGATCTTTCTACACATCAGAAAATCCTGAAAAAAAGTATCATGGTTTTACCAAAAATATTAAGCTTCACAACTTGTCTTCAACATTGATAATAATCAGAAATGTCAGAATGATTTCTGAAGGATCATGTGACACTGAAGACTGGTGTAATGATGCTGAAATAAACATACAGTATTGTAAAAATATTTAACATTAAAATTGATAATATTTATAGTTATATTAATATATATTTTTATATTCATCAATTTTATATTAATAAACTGAATCACATCACAGATCAAATAGTTATCCAAAGAATTATTAAGAATTATTAAAATATGATATATCAAAATTTTAAATAAATGTGAAGATGAACATGAAGATTTTGTTTAAAATGTTACATTATTCTAATGACCATCAAGCATTTTTTTTGTATGTTTCAGTACATTTTATCTTTTAAAATTCTGTGTGCATTTTATATGCAGTATGCATATCTGAGAAAGATATATATGAAATATGAGAAGAAAAACTGAGAAAGAAAGAAAGAAAGAAAGAAAGAAATTTATTTTATTTGGTTTAAAGCTGCAGTTGGTAACTTTTGTAAAAATATATTTTTTACATATTTATTAAACCTGTCATTATGTCCTGACAGTGGAATATGAGACAGATAATCTGTGAAAAAATCAAGCTCCTCTGGCTCCTCCCAGTGGTCCTATTGCCATTTGCAGAAACTCCGTCGCTCCCGGTAAGAAAACAACCAATCAGAGCTGCGGTCCGTAACTTTGTGTTCAAAATGTAGAAAAATGTATATAATAAGCGAGTACACCATGAATCCATTTTCCAAACCGTGTTTTTAGCTTGTCCTGAATCACTAGGGTGCACCTATAATAAGTGTTTATATTCGGACTATTTTAGATTGCTTCGGGGGTACCGCGGAGGAGTAATTCTTCATAGACATAAACAGAGAGAAGTAGTTCCGGCTACGATGTTCTTCCGCAAGACGCAAGCAGTTCTGTTTATTAACCGCTAGAGCGTCAAAAGTTACCGACTGCAGCTTTAAGTGTGAAATATGGCCTTTCTCATGTCTTTGAGAAGTTTAGTGAAGTGCATCTTCTCTGATTTTGGCCCAAAAGTTGAGTCTGGGATGAGTTGGTTGTAGACCTGTATATCATCATCCTTACAGCTTCAGCATTAAACCTCAGCTGTCTTCTGGCCATAGCAGTAAAGATGAACCCCCCCCCCCCCCCCCCCCCGACTTTGCTCATGGCACTTACAGCAATGTAAAACCACTGATAGAGATCATAACTCACACTTTGACCCATTACTGGGCCCTTTCAGGTCCAGTGAAGAGCTTAGTGGCTCTTTTCTCCAGCGGCACAGAAGCTTCTCATTCCTGAACTACTTCCTGTCTGGCACCAGCGGGGGAATCTCTCACTTTCTCTCTCATTCTCATTGTCCAGCTCAAATCAGGCATGACTGATAGAAAGATCATCCAGTCCGAGTCTAGAAATGCAAACAGTTTTGTTGGAGGCAGGAGTCCATTCATGTTCCAGTCAACCCTTTGCTATGCACTTCAGCTCACACTTTAAATTAAACCTGCTTTGCATTTTCTGAAGTAAAGCCATTCTGAAAGCTTCTGTAGCATGCACAAGCCAAGCAAATTAGATTTGATTATTCTCACATTTTGGACTGTACATGTAACATGCTGTAGATTTATTTTCCACAGCCGGTTGTGAATAAAACGATGGATAATTCTATTAGAATGTGGAGCGTGAGATAAAGTCCAGCGCATTAGGTAATAATCACAGCAGACGGCTTTGTCCTAATAAAGATAAGTTACACACAGAGCCCAGAATAAATGAAATTTAGCTCAATTATAGACTACTAGTGAAATGTTTTTTTCTTTATCAGTGGACTTTGTGAAGTATTACACTCATTCCAAAAAATGCACAAAGATCTGGGTAATGTAGGTCAATATGTTTCATTAAAAAGCAAAGGCTCTAGACAGCAGCTTCAGTCCCCAGCTAATATCACCCTAAAGCAGCCTGCAGGTTCCAACAAAAGCAAAGGGTTCTAATCAAATCTGCTGTTAAAGCCGTGATTTCAACTGCCACCCGCACCACAGCCCTCTTGCCTGATTACAGTCATTTTTCATTATTGCCCAATAGAGCAATTCAAAGTGGAACAATCTCCACTAATGTCCACAGCATGCGTGCACACGCTTGGACAGAGGCATTCATTTGATCGGGGGACATTAGAGGCTCTTTAGATGAAGCATGAACAAGAAGGAAGTCTTTGACATACAAATGTTGCTGAACTTCCTTGAGAATCGGATGTTGTTTTAACAGCATTCACACGGACCAGTATCCATCCGCTTGTGCTTCAGAACTAGTAATTAAGACATATTACAGAGACCATTTGTGACCCTGGAGCACAAAACCAGTCTTAAGTAGCTGGGGTATATTTTTAGCAGTAGCCAAAAAAACAAACATTGTACGAGTTAAAATTCATTAGCCAAAAATCATTAGGATATTAAGTAAAGATCATGTTCCATGAAGATATTTTGTACATTTCCCACCATAAATATATAAAAACATAATTTTTGATTATTAATATGCAATGCTAAGAATTTATTTGGATAAATTCAAAGGCAATTTTCTCAGTGTTTAGATAGTTTTTGCACCCTGAGATTCTAGATTTTCAAATAGTTGGATCTCGGCCAAATATTGTCTGATCCAAATAAACCACACATCAATGGAAAGCTTGTTTATTCAGATTTTAGATGGTGTATTAATCTCAATTTTGAAAAATGGACACTGAAGACTGGTTTTGTGGTCCAGGGTCACAAATGAATATACGCCTTCATTGACTTGGTGACTGCACATTAATGAAAGCTTTACTTTCGTGAGTACATTTCCCATTCAATTCTTCCAGCATTTCAAAACGTTAATTAATTATGTATTCTGAGCCTTGACCCAAACAGACAGACTCAGAGATGAATCACAACATTACAGCTCATTTGAGGTAAAAGAGGATAAAAACCTATAGAAGGACTGTATTTAACTGTATTTAAGAAAATTTATGAATGTATAAAACCTTGCGACTACTTAATTATTTTGTATTCAGAAAAACTCATTTTTTGAGTTTCTTGATCTTGATCAAAGATCATTTTTGTAAAAACATGAATTATTTAAATAAATATACAGTATTTGTGAAATTGAACATCGCAAGTATAAGAAATAAATGTGCAATTTTGATGTATGAAGGCAATTATGACAAATAAAGATGAAATGATAAGAGCGACAAGTGTGAGATATAAACTGTAAATATATAAAGTCGCAAATATTAAATAATTCCATTCCATCTGTTTACTGTTAATAGATAGATAGATTTATTCTGTGTGTTGAAAATCAGTTCTACAATTTTCTGTGGAGGTTTCTGCTTCTGAAATCCTCCTGGAGACCTCCTTTAGAGAGGAAGAGACATGTGACCTCAGGTTATCACATGACAGGAAAGATTCAACAGAGATTAAAGGAGGAGAATCCCGCAGTTGCCTGGTCAGATTTTCAGGGCCTGTGTGTGTGAGTTTGTCTGAGTCAGCAGGATGAGTGTTTTTATTCAGGTACACGCTGAGAAACATCTGCAGCTGGACTCTCTGTCACACCAGCTCATCTGTGCTCAAGCTCCTGAGGTCAGAAGGAGAAGGTGAACATATGCTCGTCTATGTTTAGAGTTTCGAGGAGAGGAGAGGAGAGGGCATTTGAAATTTCTCTGTAACAAACTATCAAATGATTTACACAGATTCTCTTGGTGCTCCCAGCATGCACCAGGACCCAACTGGATCACAGGTGACTCTGCATTAATAATAGTTCTGCCTTTAGGACAAAGAGGGACAGAATGAGAGAAAATGAAAAAAGAAACAGATTTGTATGGAGGTGAAACATTTATCTTGGTGAAACATTTATTTATCTGTCTATCACTTGTCTATCTATCCAACGATTTATCCATCTATCTATATGTCCATCCATCGGTCTCTATACTGTATCTATCTAATCTATCCATCCATCCGTCCATCAATGTCATCTGTATTATCAGTGGATGTTTCATATTTTTTTCAGCTTTTCAGGTGAACAAAAAGGAATCAGGAAATGAAAGGTGTCTTAATAAAGCCATGCTGATTACCTCACATGCTGCTGATTTTCCACAACTACCAGCAATCAAAGACAAGACCACGCAATCACATGTGGACCTCTCACACAAACACAGAGCCCCATGTTGCTTTCATGACACTCAGAGGTATGTTTTCCACAAAATATTCAAGAGCCTCCTCAAAATATGCAGTGAGAGATCATCACTCAGCCACACAAATGGTTTCAGGACCACGGACAGCAGCATGTGTGCCATTCAGCACCAAGGACAAGGTCACTGCTGAGAGCAATCAAACAGTGAAAACAGGAGAACGAATCAAATTAGTCTGGAATCATATGGGCATATTTAGTATTTTTCTTCTCATATAATTATTTATAAGGCCCCCATATAATAAGAAATTACATGAATAATGTATTTATATGATCATACTGCAAAAGGTAAAAATGATTCATGTTGAGATATTTATCTTCGTTTTACATACTGTTTAAAATTAAGCGTTCATTGTGATAGATGTGCTATTGTATTATTGTTTACTGTTTTTATTTACATAAGGCTTGACAATGATAATATATTTTGCATACGTACAGTATAATAGCACAGTGAAAATTCCCTTTGGTGATAATTAGGTAAATTTTGATTCAATGACTGTTTTTATTGTGCCAAAACCAGCCATAATTAAATCTTCTATGACCATTTACACCTTCTCCGACGTTAACATTTATAATCAATTAATCAATTAGCAGATGCTCACTGACTTAAGTGTCCTACAAATGAGGAACATCTCAGAAAATAAAAGCCAACAACATTGGCATTACACAATGCCAAATTTCAAGAGTAAATTCAAGTGGTACTCAAACTTGAGATTTTTTCCCTTGTCTACCTTTAAGACTTAATATACATCCTCATCACAACAGGTTTATATACAAATTCACCCAAAAAAAAAAAAAAAAAAAAAAAAAAATTAATGAAAGTCTTATTGCTCAGTATATGACCTTCTAGAGGTCTCTGCTGCTGGGTAAAGAGGCTAAAACCTTTCATTCACCTGCTATTATAAAAAGAGCTTCCTCGTCTTACTGTAGGAGTCTAATTAGTCCCATATCAGATATACAATGTAAAATGATCTAATTAAGAGCTGCCTTACCATTCATCAGTGAGGAGGACATGAGAGAATGAGAGAGAGATCAGAGATTTTCCTCCAGTCTCATTACCAGAAGCAGACATTAGATCACAGGTGCACCAAAACACCCACACCGAGCATCAGTACTGTAGGTACCGTGTGTAATGCACATAGTGGGACTGCATATGCTAGTTATCATCATCATCATTTGCACCTGCACATCGCTAACCAGTGTTAGCAAGCCAGTTCTGTATTCATATAAAAAAAAAAAAAAAAAAAACACTACACTACACTACACCACATTAAGCTTTTTTTTATATATATATATATATATATATATATATATATATATATATATATATATATATATATAATGAATTAAGCCCTGAAACACTTAGTGTACAGACTCTACATACATTTTTTGTTTTGTTGATAATTTCAGGCTTAGATTGGATGATTGTGGTTTTTGTAAACTTTATAATTAGGAATGAAGTTTAAAAACCTCCCAAAGAGAGTTTTCGTGCTTACAAAGCACACAATTCATAAAGTCCCATGCACACTATTGGGAAAGATCAGAAATGGTTTAAGAAAAAATTATCTTGACTCTTCTAAGCTTTTGGCAAATTCTGCTTCACATATAAAATTATTTAATCCCGTTCTGGAAGTTTATTCAACGTGCACATCCTGTGAAATTTCAATATCATGTACTTTAAATCTCATGGTTTTATTAATGAGCTTATTTTAGATAAATATAAGCTAAAAAAAAACTTGTATGTATAGATGCATAATAAATTAATTAATGAATTTCAACAAAAAGAGAAATGGTAAATTTATATTTTCAGATTTTCAATATACTGTAGATAGATAGATAGATAGATAGATAGATAGATAGATAGATAGATAGATAGACAGATAGATAGATAGATCCAAAACAGTCCACTTTTTTCAAAGTTATAACGGTCAGTAATCCAGTTTCAGATTTACTGGCACATAAACACACAAAAATGAGTGTGAATTTGGTTACACACCAGTCAGATGGTCTCTTCTCTTCTAAGTGGGTAGTTCTTGGCCAGAATATGCAGCAATGCTTCCAGACTCTATGACGATAGTAAAAAGTCTGGCTACGCAAGTCATAGCATGTTTATGACTTGTCTGGGCATCAGTCAGATAATTCTAATCTTTCAAAAACTCAGCAGTCCCTTTCGTCTCACGCCCAAACGTCGACCCACAGATGGTTAAGTTATTAGTAGTGAGTGTGTGTAGGGGTTTTAGCAGTAAGGTTTTTTTTTTTTGATACATCTGAAGAGTGCTAATTCTTACTAAGGGCTATTTTCCATTTTCCTGAGTGTGTCGTAATCAAGAGACACAGTCTGGTGCTGTGCCTGAGATTCACCTGAATCACTTTTCTAATCACTGATGAATCTGAGAGCGTAATAATCAAGTCCCAAAAACCACATGGACAATGGTTTCTTAATGGCCATCATACATGATGTGCTCTTCTTCAATCAATGAAATCGAACATCTAGGGGAGAAAATAAAACATTTTAGCATTATTTTTCTGCATATCATAAATTCACATGGATATTACCTAGCTACATTTAATGTTTAAAAGGTTCTGCCTCTTTAACATTACACATCATAAATTAAAGAAATAATTCACCTAAAAATTTCAGTTGGCTGAAAATGTACTAACCCTCCGGTCATCCAAGATGTAGATGAGTTTGTTTCTTCATCATGAACATTTTGGAGAAATTTAGCATTACGTCAGTGAATGTGTGCCGTCAGAATGAGAGTCTAAACAGCTGATAAAAACATCACAATAATACACAAGAAATCCACACTACTCCTGTCCATCAAAATAATGGCAAATTAATGAGGCAAAAAAGTATTTGTATTTGTAAGAAACCAAATCCAACATTTAGCTGAATTGTGAATTACTTGTGGTTTTTTTTTTTTTTCAACTGTTTGGACTCTCATTCTGACGCGGCACCCATTCACTGCAGATAATCCATTGATGAGCAAGTGCTGAAATGCTACATTTCTCCAAATCTGTTCCCATGAAGAAACAAACTCATCTACATCTCGGATGACCTGACAGCAAGTACATTTTCAGCAAATTTTCTACTTTAATCAGCAGGCATTTAAAGCAAATGAGATATTCAATGAGAAAAAGAAAAGGAAAAGGGAGAGTACATTTTTATATTAAGATAGATGATTACAAAGACAAAAACATGCCTTCATGCAGAATAACCTGCTTGGAAAGATGTAGTGGGTACATAAGAAAAAATAATTTTATAGAACAGAATATAACATTTATGATGACCATTTTAAATAAAACATAATAATAAAAATAAAATAATAACAAAATACATTTCTCAGTTAAACTGCAATAGATCTAAGACCAGCTTGTTGTTCTTATTTATTTATTTATTCTAGATTACATTTACAAGAAATGAATTACCCACTTCTGTTCATCCAGCCATGATAGAATTATCAGCATCCTCCTCCAAACACACTTTGACCAATCACCACTCTTTCTCCATCCTTAGCCCCTCCCACTTTTGTGAGCTGGTCAATCTGCACTGTAAAACTGCGGTTACGGTTCATTAGCAGTAAACAAGTTTGTCTCCGCTGCTTTTTTATGCGTTAGTAGTTTGTGGTCCAGGCCCTAGTTTGGAAGAAGAGGAGGAGAGCAGCTCGTATGTATGTGTGTGTGTGTGTGTGTGTGTGTGTATGTGCTTCAGGATATGATAAATGAGTCTTTAGACTCTAGCTGTGCTAAACTGCTTCCCTCAACTGCTGTGATGACAAAGTGATTAATATTCCTGAAGCACTGAGCTAATTCATCACGATCACGTGCGTGCGTGCCTGTGTTTAGCATGGACTCTGGAAACCGTCAGCTGATGTGAGAGGCTTTGAACCGGAACAAACAAATATTGGACAACATTTGCTCAATCTTAAACTAGATAAATAACACGAATGCTTGAGAATCAAACACACTTGCATGGTTTTTGTCTACCTGCCGCATCTCACCTGCTCAATCCTGTGACTGGAGTGAGTTGCCATGGAAACAAACTAATATCACAATCACATGCTTATTTATCAGTGTTGAAGAAAGCGGTGTGCGATTCTCACTCTCTTTTTTTCTTTCTTTCCAGTGGTCGTGGGATTGCTGTGGAGGCACAAGGGAGAGCACAGGGATTTGTGGGTAATATGACATCACTACAGAGAGCTCATTAGCACCTTTCGCCTCTGAAGAGGGGGACCAGGAAATAAAACGTCTCATAGCAACAACATTTTCACACAACAAACAAACTCTATCGTAAATGTCCACATTGATAATAGTCAACATGCCACTCTGTTGATCTGACAAAAACAACAAGGCAAGACTCACATCAGCACTGATGCTAAACATAGTGACACTGCGTGAAAAACAAACTAACAATAAATGCTTAACAGTGTGATAAAATGCTAAACAGAGAGATTATATGCTAAACTCATAGATGATATGCCAGTTTATGGTGGGTTCAAGGCAAACCGACTGGTTTTAAAGGGGTCATATGATGCTACAGGCACTTTTACATGCTGTTTGAACTGAATGTGTTTTGGCAGTGTGTGCACACAACCATCCCAAAATTTTGATAATCCATCTAGTGTTTTTTTTTTTATCTGCTCAAATCTTTACCCCTTTCTTAAATTGAGCTGATCTGAGATGCCTATCTGTGTGATGTCACAAAAACAGGCCCCTCCCACGATAGTTTGATTGACAGTAGCGTTTTGAGAAATTTGAACGAATGACCCATTTAAATGCATCTCAAAGGTGAAAAGTCAATGTTTAAGGAGGGAAAAAAATGGAGGGAAAAAGATCAAACTTGTGAATGTGAATTACATATTGTGACATTTCTGAGTCAACAGGATTCTGTATATATATATATACACACACACACACACACACACACACAGACACACACACACACACACACAAACAGTATGTGATTGTGAAAATTTGGTGTTTCTAATCAAAATGAAGACAAATGCTGTGAATGTTTGTTTGCTAAATGCTTATATCATTATTTAGCTCCTGGTTAACATTATTCAAAAGCCAGCACAGGCCTAAGTGACATCAGTAGGGCCCTATGAATTTTATTTTATTTTATTTTATTTTATCTTTTGTATTTTTTAATCTTTATGTTATTATTGCATCTGATAAAAATGTCTGCTGCATGAATGAATGTAAACATAAAAATTTAAGGGCCCTATGAAATGTGTTTTATTTTTCCATCCCAAAATTCTGTTATTTCTGTATTACATTTTAATAGCTTAATTACATTTTAATAATAAAAACAACGGTGTCTAATCAATTGAATTTATACAAAATTAACAATTTAATGGTTTGTTAACATTTGTGCATAATAGGAAATGTTTATCTTTCACAAATTCTGGTGGTCTGTTTTATTTTTTTTTCTGGATTTATGATTTAATACAAATTAATTTTCAAAAATGGAGATAATCAAATGAAGGTTAGCATAAACACGTGAACAATCATCTGCCAAGCGTAAACATACAAAACAAATGCAAGGGCTGTATATTTGTCCTCTGCAATATGGTTGCCAATTTCCTTTACTGTACATATGCTTTAATATATATTGTTTCTTTGCACGTCATCTTCTGAACATCAGGCAGACAACAAAACACCTTCCTGGCCCGAAGTCTGAGATATCAAGTAGGAATATCCTACATCCCAAATTGGATGGAACAGGATTTAACCCAACTATCCATCTTATGATGTGTTCATTGCCATTGTTGCATTCGGTTTGCTCAGAAGGGGGCTGCAAGACATTATTATCTGCAAAGCTGCTTTGGGACAATGCGTATTGTGCAAAACTGAATTGTATTCAATTGAATATTCTCTAAAAATGTGAGATCAGTGTCACAGTGCCATCGTTAAAATCTTCAAATGCCACACGCACCATTCATGTTGCTCATTATTGAAGAACATCCTATTAGAGCCTCCTGACCTGACTGGAATAATTATCTGCAATTAACACACCTGAACAGTGCAAACGAAAGATTGTAAGAGCCGTTCATGATCAACAAGTTTTGCTGACTTCATCACTCTTGCATGGACCTTCTGCATCTGGCTTATTCTCCCAGAGCTGAACTCATTTCAAAGACAACGGGGATGCAAAATGTCATGTTATTTCATTATCTTACAGTGATTTTTGTAATGCAATGGAAAAGTTATAATAAATTAGTCACAGAGCGTGAGATAGACAAATACAATTCAGTTAATTCAGTTGAGCTGTGTCCCAGAACTATATCTACATACTTTTATGGTAAAGTATAGTAATGTTCAAAGGTTTGGAGTTGTTAAGATTTTTAATGTTGCATTCATTTGATAAAAATACAGTTAAAACAGTAATACTGTTAAATATTATTATAATTTTATTATAATAACTGAGTTACATCATAATATCTAGTAATTTATTCCTGTGATGCACAGCTGAATTTTCAGCATGTCCAGGGTTTAGTGTCACATGATCCTTCAGAAATAAATCTATTATGCTGATATGCTCCTCTTCTTATTATTAATCCTGTAAAAAGCTGTATTGCTTCATGTTTTTATGGAAACTGTGATGTATTCAGGATTCTACGTATGTTGAAAATTCAAAAGAACAGCATTTTTTGGAATAAAAATCTTTTGTAACTTTATAAATGTCTTCACAGCCACGTTAATGTATCCTTACTGAATAAAAGCACATTTTATTCTTAAAATTACCATTGAGTGTCCCATTGAGTACATAGTAAGATGGCAGGCCAATATTGGCACATAAAACCACTTTACTACACACTGCTAGTATTAGCATTCAGCTAAATTTATTCATTCACTTACTTAATTTATTTAAATGAATGAGTTATTACACTTATAAACCAGTATGGCCATTGTGACCTTACTTTTTCTGCCATTTAAAAATATATAAAACTCCTCAGCTGTGTCTGAAAGCTGAAAGATGCTGGCTTTGCAGTTGTTTTAGGTCATTAGATGTGGTATTGTCTTGCAAGCCTGTGTGAAATTATACTTAATAAATCTATTCATGCCTTCGTGCATATGGAGCCTCTTCTTATGTGCTGCAAAGAACCTAAAATATACATAGATCAAAAATATGCATCCGAGCTCATTTAAATATACTATTCTAAACATATACTATGTTTTGGGACAGAATAAAAAAAAAAAAAGGCAGTTGTTGTTCCTTCAATCAGCTGAATAATAAAAAAAATTAATAAAACAAATAAATAAAGATTATTAGGACATTTTCAACAATGTGACATTTTTAGTACAAGCCCCACTTTATCAATTAGTTCCTCCAGTGTTGTAGCGGAAAGCGTGTTATTGTCTTGTGTTGAAAATAGAACCCCTGGAGTACAAATTTAATTACAATTTAATTAGCCAAGACATGTCTTAATGTTACCAAGGATGTTTCACCGCTCACAGAAAATGAGAGCGAGCAGAATCTGACATTTCAGGTTCAGCATCACAAGTGAATGTATGACGCAGATGTCAGGAAAACACACAATGGCTTCGTTGGAGACTCTGATGTTGTTACAAATACTACAAACCTTACTAGAGAGAACACAGCTGTGATAGACATTTAGCCGTTCCCACACTTCAGTACTTTTGTGGATTTTGGACCAGTCGGCTGTGGAGCTTAGTGTCAGATCAGATCAGACTGTATAATCAACTATTATGAGCCAGTGGATTGTTGTTGTGCTTTATGAGCATGCATAAATTCAGTGCTCTGCTACCCAACTGCTGTCTACGCTCATTACACACACACACACTCTCAGGTTTTATTGAATAAATTGGATGAATTGGTGCAATCATACACAAATGTCTGTTTTGATGATATTCCTAAAAGTAGAAATGAGAGCACAGTCAGTAATTACCATCCACATGCATTAAGGCCTAATGGTTAGTGCATGTACTAATGTGTCTGAATGCAAACTGCGGTCGTCCTGATCCCATTTCCCTTCTTTCTACCGTTATCTTGTTCACCTTTCTGAAGAGTAGAAAGGAAAACATTGACTGCCAGTGTCAATTCACAGGATCGATTCAGCACGTTAGCCAGTTCAATCTTAACACACTTTATGCTTCAGGCTTAAAGAAAACCAAAAAGTGAGTCTGCATACTTATTTTTAGCCAAAAGCTACAACAATATTCAAGAGCACCTCTATTGTGTAGATATACTATGTATTACTGTACACTTAAATTCATACTACATTTGTTTTGCACATACAGTTATACTGTACATATAGTTTCCTATCAGAAAAATTACAATAAAAAAGATCATTAAATAATTATCAAATAATTGTACTTTGTGTATTTCAGATTTTTTATTTACATTTAATGTCTAGATTTTTACATGTATTTTACAATATGTAATATTTATTTTAAAATAATTTATATATATATATATATATATATATATATATATATATATATATATATAAAATCTCTCTCTCTCTCTCTCTCTCTCTCTCTCTCTCTATATATATTATATATATATATATATATAGAGAGAGAGAGAGAGAGAGATATAGAGAGAGAGAGAGAGAGAGAGAGAGATTTTATATATATATATATATATATATATATATATATATATATACAGTATCTCTCTCTCTCTCTCTCTCTCTCTATATATATATATATATATAGAGAGAGAGAGAGAGAGAGAGAGAGAGACTGTATATATATATATATATATATATATATATATATTAGCTTTAAATGCTTTACATTTTATACAGTGCGTTTTATATGCTACCTTTAAATGTTTCAAGCAGTGAAACCTACACCTAAAAAAAACACCTTAACAAAATAAGTTCTTTGCTTTTTCATTTAAACTCTCCCTAGCTGAGAACAGAATCTCATTATCCCCAGAAACAGGTGATTTGGGTATATCTGGCACTCAGTGATGTCCTTAATCAGACCTTATTATGACGAACGGATGCCCAGTTCTTTCCCTGATGACTGGAAGAAGTTGCCAGTATAACAGACACACACTCTTGCAAACAACACAGTAGATCTGTTCCAAAACTCATACGGATAAACAGCACACTACAAAAACTGCATGTATATGCATAAATATTGACCTGAACTGAAACTAAACAACTAGTCCTGCCCTAAACTCACACCAAATTGTAAATTATGGAAGCTTGTTTCCACCACTCTATACATATATTTTTTTTTATTTGGACTTTTTTTGCTCAATTCTGAGGTTAGATCTCACAATTTTTAAAATAAATAAATAAATAAAAATCTAAAAGTGGTGTAACCAAAAAAATAAGTTAAAATTGAGATAAACTCAAGATAAATAAAACTCAAACTCAAAAAAAAAAAAAAAAAAAATGAATAAATAAAATTAATCATAATGGCAAACAGAACTGCTAGAAAGAATTTAAAAGTTTATATATAACAATTGGGAAAAAATACTGAAATGTGAGATATAAACTCAGAAATATGACTTAATATCAAATTTGAGTTTATATCTTAGACTTCTGACTTTGTGAAAATTGTGAGATGTAAATTTAGAATTTTAAGATATAAACTCAAAATTAACAGAAAGTCAGAATTCTGAATTTATATATTGCAATTTCTGAGAAAAAAAGCTGAATTGTGAGACAAAAAGTCGCAATTACCTTTATCTTTTATTCTGTGGCAAAAACAAAAACAAAACAAATAAACAAAAAACACTAAATTGTGAGATAAACACTGAATATGTTTGTATAAAAAAAAAAATCTAAATTTGTATTTAACTTGTTCATTTTTTAACAGAAATAAGTATCCACAGTAAGTCAGTATTGCTGTGTCATGTTTTCATATTTCATACGCTACAGTATGAATCACTACAGTCACAGTGTACACTTTTCACGGCAATCAACCTCCGGATGACATCTAGGTGTCCCTGCATATTAACTGGGGACTGAAAAGTGTTTTACCATCAAACTAAATGACACATTTCACCGTCGCTAAATAAATATATGATGTTTCTGAGCTTTTAAAAAAGCACACATTTGGAGTGGAAAGCGAGATAACCGTGGCAGCTGTGAGGTGAAAATCTCTGGAGCTGTCTTTCACTCACCCACAGAAGCAAAAACAATCAAAATATGCAAATCCACAGTCAAAGACAAACAAAAGAATAAATTATCCAGAGGAATATCACATGGCTGAAATTCATCTATATGAGGCTTATTTAATATCATTCAGCTCTTCCAGCAGAGCGGATGAGAAATGAAGCCTGCCAGGAATACTCTGATGCTGCCACTGCTGCTGCTGCTGTTTTATGAGGCAAAATAAGTTAGCTATAGAGTCCTGTACACAAGTGCATATCTGAGAAAGTGCGCCTTTACTTAGCTATACTTTGGGGACAATAATGTCCCAGAAAGTTTGTTAATTCTGAAAAAATAAAAAATACAAATTACGTAGGGTAGTTAAATGATTTTAAAAAAGCAATGAAATCCCAGTAACTAAGTAACAAATTAAATTTTTTATCAATTAAAAATTTGATAATTATTTATAAATATACAGTATACTTATATATTTACATTTATGATGTAAACCTGTAAATGGTATAATTTTTGCATCGCTTATTTTAAAAGCTAAAAAATTATTCATCTATTATATATTTTCAACCCAACAAAAGTATTTTTCTGTCAAATAAAAATGGATAAAAAATATTTAGAATGAATTTATAAATAACCAAACATTTTTATTTACATTTCTATTTTACTATTATATATTTAAAATATAAATATACATTTAAATAATAATTTTACAATGTAAAATTAATCTTACAAAATAATAATTCATTACACATACAATTGCACAGTATTATTTATTTATTTATAACATTTTGTACCATTAACATTTGTAATAATTTCTGGAAATTACACTGGTATTATTAACTATACAGGAAATCCCAGATCAAATTAGTTAATCAAAATAAAAATGCTAAAACGGTGAAACATGAATGATTGTTGAACTTATTCTTTTTGACGCTACAAAGCCACAAGTCATTCATGCAACTTCGACAAAACCTCAGCCAAACCTGTCAAACCAAATTTCACAGAAAACCAAATATTTACAGTGTAAATAGGGAAGTTGTGGCCTAGTGGTTGGAGAGTTTGACTCCTAACCCTAGGGTTGTGGGTTCGAGTCTCGGGCTGGCAATATCATGACTGAGGTGCCCTTGAGCAAGGCATTGAACCCCCAACTGTTCCCCGGGCACCGCAGCATAAATGGCTGACCACTGCTCCGGGTGTGTGTTCACAGTGCGTGTGTGTGTGTGCGCACTTTGGATGGGTTAAATGCAGAGCAAAGATTCTGAGTATGGGTCACCATACTTGGCTGTATGTCATGTTACTTTCTGTATGAACATATGTTACTGAATAGACAAACAAGCATTTGTGTGAATGGACACAGAAGCTTATTATTACAAAGTGCTGTGACAACTATGCCCGGTAAGCTCTATACCGGCTCAAAAACAAGCACAGGGATGTAGTTTAAACAGTTGCTTCAGCTGCTGCATTGGAATGCAGTCCAGTAACAGGCATTACATTACAGGTTTTCTAACAGTAGTATAAAAACTCCTCCCTACAGAGAGTTTACCTTCCCTCCATCTGCTTGCTCAGCCTCTCTCTCTCCCTCTCCTCCGGTGATGGAAGACAGCGCTATCAGGAAACATGCGGCTGGAGCCTGCAGAGATGGAGAGCAGGTTTAACAATCACTGCGCTGCCACTGCACTGACCCCACAACACAGTCACCCTGTGACCTCCGGCTGCATGTGCAGACGTGCGAGTGCGTGTGTGCTACAGAGACTACAATTCACAGGCTGGGGCTTTAAAGACTGTCTGAAATCAAAATGGACCCAGAAATGTCTTCACATGAAAAAAAAGAAGAAGAGATAGAGATAAATAACCAAGGGGAAATCAATTAGTTTCACTATCCAGTCAAATCCACAGGGATCTGAATATCAAGCCCCACCCTATATTATTTCCTGCTGGATATATGGTTTCACTATGAAAAATTGGTCACATTATTGACATAACATGCATTCAATGATGCATGTACAAATATTAAATAAAAATAAAATAAAACAGTACACTGTGTATTTTAATGGTTTACCACGCCACTGTCACCTAGACATTTGATGCATTTGAAATAAAATAAAATAAAAACACCAAATTAAAAGTAAACAAACAAACAAACACAAAAGAATAATTAAAAAGTAAAATAAAAAGATGAATATAAATATACAATTACCTTAAACCGGACAAGTAGTTTGATGTATAATAATAAAAGTAATTTAAAAAGTAATGTAAAATAAAATACAGCAAAAAAAAAAAAAAAAAAAAAACATAGAAGTAAATAAAAACAGGCCAAATGGTTTGGACTATGTAAAGTAAAGTAAATTATTATTTTTAATTATTTAGAAGTTAGTGAATCATTATTAGTCATTATTAATCATTAGATAATCACAATAACATGATGCATTACCTTGAATTTAACACACAACAGTATATATTTTAATGGTTTACCAGTCTAACATCACATTACAGATATGAGATGCATCTGAAATGCTGTTCTAATAATTACAATTAAATCGCAAGTAACTACAGTATACTTATACTACGTATAAATTGAAGCTACTACTACAATGAAAAGCCCACTTCAAATATGATTTAAATTATTTAAAACTTAACCACAAAAATGTGATACATTATCATGCATTTTACCTAACCAAGCCAGTGTCATAGGATTCATTTAATATGCTGTTCCATGTCGACCTGACATCACCTACTGTATCTCTGATGTCTTTGAAGTGCTGTGCTTGTGATCATTATAGAAAACTGTCAGTTCTGATGCACGGTCAAATTTCAAGCTGACTCTGATAATATGCAATTAAAGATTGCAGTAGGACTCAATACGAGTAATAAATGAATCCTGCCTTCTTACGACTGCTCATTAGCTGTGAAAAATCACAAGATTACATCACACTTAACAAGAACACACGTTCAAACCAGCCTTTTTAAATAATGCTGAATTAAAAAACTAAACAAACAAACAAAAAACGACGTTAATAATTCTAATGCTACACACAATCAGAATCATAACTAGTTTTGTGTCTAAACTGTTTAGTTTCTAAAGAGGTTTTTGAATGTCAGTCAGTACAGGGTTAATCAAACCTAACACACATCTATTTCCTCAGAGTATAATATTCGCTCATTATCTATAGACATCGGAAAACTGACATCGACAGACTATATTAGCAGGTTCCTTACTGTACTTACTCTATATACCTTTCCAGGAGATAATATGTTAGCGTCAGCGGGTTTCAAATTTGCAAGGGAGAATCGCCCCTGTTCCTACCTGACACTTCTTTCACGAGTTCACACTTACATACAATTGGGAGGGTAAGATTTAATGCGTATTTGGCGTGCTGTCCGGAGGGAGGGCTCCGAGCTCGGAGTTCGGCCCGAACCCAGAGTACTCCCCCCTACCCTATGTAAGTGGTTTAGGATTAGAAGTGTGGAGAAGGGGTGGTGGGGGGATGCTGCGAGACTGTCAAATGAATTGAGGTGAGACTGCTGTATATATACACCTCTTACCATTGATTGCTGAGTGCTCTCCACCTGTGTTAATTATCTGCTCGTGCTTCTCCCGAACTTTGTTAATAAAACATCATTTCACGAGTTCACACTTACATACAATTGGGAGGGTAAGATTTAATGCGTATTTGGCGTGCTGTCCGGAGGGAGGGCTCCGAGCTCGGAGTTCGGCCCGAACCCAGAGTACTCCCCCAAAAAGCTAAATAGCAGAGGACAGCCGCCGAACTAAAAGACCCCCCCAAATGAGTGCCGCGTTTGGCGTGCTGGCGTCTCTAGAAAGGGTCTGAAAGTTTGGCCAGTGGGCCTGAGGTGGCGGCTCATTGTGCCTGGACTGATAGGCCCTGCCGACTTGCAACGGGGACCGATCAGGCGATTTATTTATTTATTTATTATTATTAGTATTATTATTAGTAGTATTATTAGTATTATTATTACCCTTTTTTTTTTTTTTTTTTTTTTTTTGGACAGAAAGAGAAAACAGGAAAGAGAGAAAATGAGAGCTTGACCGGGAGATTTTCTCACACTGCGTCCGCTTTGAGACCAATGCTCGCTGGACGAAAGAGAAAACGTAAGTGCTCTACCGGAAAGTTCTCGCTGCGTCCGCTGTGAGACCGAATGCTCGCTGGACAGAAAGAGAAACAGAGAAGAGAGAAAAATGAGACCTTGACCGGGAGATTTTCTCACACTGCATCCGCTTTGAGACCAATGCTCGCTGGACGAAAGAGAAAACGTAAGTGCTCTACCGGAAAAGTTCTCGCTGCGTCCGCTGTGAGACCGAATGCTCGCTGGACAGAAAGAGAAACAGAAAAGAGAAAAATGAGAGCTTGACCGGGAGATTTTCTCACACTGCGTCCGCTTTGAGACCAATGCTCGCTGGACGAAAGAGAAAACGTAAGTGCTCTACCGGAAAGTTCTCGCTGCGTCCGCTGTGAGACCGAATGCTCGCTGGACAGAAAGAGAAACAGAGAAGAGAGAAAAATGAGACCTTGACCGGGAGATTTTCTCACACTGCGTCCGCTTTGAGACCAATGCTCGCTGGACGAAAGAGAAAACGTAAGTGCTCTACCGGAAAAGTTCTCGCTGCGTCCGCTGTGAGACCGAATGCTCGCTGGACAGAAAGAGAAACAGAGAAGAGAGAAAATGAGACCTTGACCGGGAGATTTTCTCACACTGCGTCCGCTTTGAGACCAATGCTCGCTGGACGAAAGAGAAAACGTAAGTGCTCTACCGGAAAGTTCTCGCTGCGTCCGCTGTGAGACCGAATGCTCGCTGGACAGAAAGAGAAACAGAAAAGAGAGAAAATGAGACCTTGGATGGGATGGCATTGGGAGGCGAGACTATTAAAAATCGTCTAGCAAGTGAATGAGGTGGGGAATGGCGTAGTTGTTCGCCAAAATCCAGCAGACGGCTTCTGATAGCATGTCGAAAATTTTTGGGCTGCTTTTGCATCCGAAGTTAGACGCACTGCGAAGTAATATTTCCCGAGCCAGCAAACTCCAAATAGATGCCATGAATCTGGATGTATAGGCATTACTTTGAAAGCAGATGTAATGTCAATTTTTTGCAAGCCAAGCACCCCGACCTACGATTTTGATTAAGTCGATAGCCTGATCTATGTCGTGGTATTTCAACGAAAATTCATCGAGAGGGATCAAGCTGTTTATGCTTGGGAACGGGGAATTGTGCGGGGCTGACAGGTCGATTATTAGGGGTTTTTTTTTTTTTTTTTTTTTTTTTTTTTTTTTACCCGAGAATTTCCTTGTAGCCACTCCAATGGGGCTAATACGAAACAGATCGAATGGAGGATTGTCGAACGGACCGATCATGAAGCCTGACTCAACTTCTCTTTTGATCAGTTTGTTTACGACTTCAGGTTCTATGAGGGCAGATTGAAGATTATTACATGTGATGTTTTGGGAGAGTGGGCACTCTACGCCGGGTTTAAAGCCATTTTTTTTTTTTTTTTTTTTTTTTTTTTTTTTTTTTTTTTAGGCCTGATAGCAGATAATGAGTAAATTCGGCATCTGGATGATGAGCTAGTTCGAAGTGCATGCGCGAAATATTTACAGGAGTCGCCAAATAATTTTTAGATTTTTTATTCACAGATTTGTAAACTGGACATACAATGCGGGCATGAGCACCGCCACAGAAATTACAGATGTGCATAAACCGGCAGCGCGCTCGGTGACATTTACCCTTGTTAAAATAGTTACAGGGCTGTCGGCTTTCGTCGAAGGGAGAATCCTGGTTTGCGTGGGTGGTTGCTGCCCGAGGCACGTAGCTGGTGGATTTAGCGGTGTTTGTTCCCTCGTAGGGAAGAGTCGAAGGGTTAACCTGCGGGCACGATGCGGTTGCGTGCGTAACTGACCTGCAAACTGCGCAAGTGATGTTTTTGCAGCCTAAAAACACTCTACTGTGGAGATCGGAGTCGAGTGCGCCCCAGTATGCGCTTTGATTCCACTGTGCGACTCGCACTGCACTTTTTGCTGAAAATAGTTTATGGTACGTGTAGAAATGCCCACCCCCATAGGACAGCGCGAGCTCAGCTATGATTGCTTGATAATCGTTCAGTTCGCGCCGCCTGTGGGGGAAAGCTGAACAGATGATTTCAGTGAAACGGGAAAAAGCAATTGCAAACTCAGGAAATGAAAGAACGCGAGATGAGTGTGTGTTTGTATTTTTTAGGGTAACTGAAAAATCACCGCAATCTATACGGCGGTCTGGTTCCGCTGCGGGGAGTAGAGGGAGAAGAGAGGAAAGATCTATGTCCGCACCTGATAAGATCTGTGCTCGGATGCTTTGGGATACCGGTGGTGGTTCCATGACGACTGCGTTGGATGGCACGGGCATCGGAGTCGCTGTGAAGAGAGAATAAGGTGATTTATTTTGTATGAGAGAGCTAGGAAGGGTATGATCCGGGGCTGCGAATGTCGGCGGCGGCCTCACGCTTAGATGACCTGCTGTGGTTTGAAAAGGAAAGTTAGTTGGAGGGTATGACGAACAGGGAGCATAATAATTTGAAGCGTGGGCTTGAACTGCAAGCGGAGGCGGGCCTGCGCTTGTTTGAGCTACTGGAGCCGCAGGCCACTGGAAGTGGGCGGGGTTATAACCTGGTGGGTAGAATTGTTGGTATCCTTGGGTCTGTGCTGGTAGCAGCGATGGCCTCGCGCTAGTGTCTCCAACGGGGGCTGTAGGCCACTGAAAAGAAAAAGGGTTATGTATAGCAGGATTATGAAACTGAGTGGCTGTGGGGGGGCCGCTGGGCCCGGCTGCATGCGTGGTGGAGGGCTGGGCCTCATCGGGAGGTGGGTGTGGACCTGCCATGGCGGAATCTGGGGCGCGGCCTAGGCTCGCTGAAGACCGGTTTCTGCGGCTCGATGGGCGAAGCGAGCCGGATCCTGTGCGGGAACACGACGGTGGTAGCTGGGCAGGCGAATTTTGGGACCTGCGGGCTTTGCTCTGCCTGTGGGCCTGTGGAGTCGACTGTAGGGAAACGTACAGATCATACAGCTCCGCTTTGTTCATTTTTCGCGAAGCCTGTATGTCTGAGTTGCCGAGCGCTTCCCTCAATCCAGCTACGGTCCACTTCCCGATAGGTGGGATCGTCGGGACGGCCGAGCGGTAGGAGGAGGCCGGGGAAGAAGGTGGAAGCCTTGCCGGGGGCGGTGAAGACTGGCCTCGACGTCTTGGTGAGCGTAGGGCTGTTCGGGCCGGTGTGCGGCCGCGTGAAGAAGCCTGGGGCTCAGGTGCGACGTCCGGCGTTGGAGGGATGGTCGTTGGACCGGCGGAATGTGAACGTGCATCCTTGGTGGTGTTTCCGTTCTCATCAGATGAAGAGCTCGATTGTGACATAATGGCAGAGCTGGAACCAAAAGCTACTAACTGCTGCGAGACTGTCAAATGAATTGAGGTGAGACTGCTGTATATATACACCTCTTACCATTGATTGCTGAGTGCTCTCCACCTGTGTTAATTATCTGCTCGTGCTTCTCCCGAACTTTGTTAATAAAACATCATTTAAAGAGGAGATGACCACATCGTGGCTAAAACTGCTGAACTGCTTTTCCAAGTGCTCTGGGAATGTTGTCAAAGGCAGTAGAAGAAATCAGTTTCAAGCAAACTACAGCTTAAAAATGTTGCTCATTGTTAGTTAATGCATTAAGTAATGATAACAAATGAGACCTTAGTGTAAAGTTTTACCACTATTTGTGACTACCACTTCTATGACGCAATACAATTTAATGTATTTCAATATATTTATGATTCATTTCAACATTTGACAGAAAACAGCATGTATTTACCAATCCATGTACTGTATTTCCATTATAAATGCATTTCTTTATCTGTTACTTTTGTTTGTGTCTCAAAAACTGAGGGAGAGTCAAGATGATTTTCTGCTGAAATTGACATTTTGCCTCAAATGCTTGTTAACTTGAAACAGACCCTAGTGCATTTCTTAAAACGTTATGCAAGAACAGCATTTCCCATTTCCTGTTAATTTTCCTCCTGTGTTTCCTGTTCCTGTCCTCAACCCCTGAGTAAGTCAAGTTAAACTTGAAGGTGTCATGCTTAAATCGGGGCTTCTTTCGGTGGGGTGTTCAGCAATGGAAAACAGATTTCACTTTACTGATCTGTTTTTATTTCTTATTTATTTGTATTTTTTCTCCCTCAACGGCTGTGGTATGATGTTCCTCTAATGAGCTCTGAAGCATACTGTGCAGAATAAAAATCATGCAGCGATCACAAACATCAATCATCCACATCAGTTTTTCACCCGAGTATCATAACCAGTGACATGTGCAGATGAGATTCCAGAACAAATAGATGAGATGAAAGCAAAAAACAGGCAGTTATTAGGGAATAATGAGAAGATTTCTGCAGGGAAGGTTGAACTTTTGCCACGTCTAACAGTTCGACACACTCGTATGATGATGAACATACGGCTACGGGTTTTTATGCGTTCAGTTCAACTCCCGTTTTCCCACAGAAAGATAAATTAGCTGAGGAAATATCAGCAAATCTGTTTTTTTCGCAATGACATGACATTAATGATGGCGTTTATGAAGCACTAACTGAAGTTTAGTAATGAGGTCATCACAGGTTTGTGCAGGGTAATGCAGGTGACCAGCGTTGCCTGGCGACTGCCAACAGAGATGACACCGACAGCCTTAAATGAACATTTTACTGTAAAACATGAGCATTTAGTGGAATATGAGACATTTTATCAGTCAGTAACTTCTGTGTTCAGTGGTGTCACCTGATCAGTCAATTAAGTGTGATGTCAGCATATTTATATTTAACATTTACCACACACACACACACACACACACACGCACACACACACGCACACACACACGCACACACACACACACACACACACACACACACACACAAATCTAAAAAAGCTAATTCTTATAGTTTATTGCATATGGAGTATGTTGTCCCTTATTTATATTTATTATTATTATTATTATTATTATTATTATTATTATTATTATTATTATTATATTTACATTTGCACACACACCCACACACACACAAATCTAAAAAAGTAAATTTGTATAGTTTATTGCATATGCAGTATGTTGTCCCTTATTTATATTTTATTATTATTATATTTACATTTGCACACACACACACACACACGTATATATATATATATACTAACTGTATTAATGTATTAATGATATATAAAATTAATGTCAGTTCTTCATTGTTCTTTTTTAATTTTAAATATACAGTTCACTAATATTAGTTGCATATTTAAATGCTATTTCTGTATGATTGTGAATCCTATTTCAATGAAAAAGGTCATTTACTACCATTAATTAATTTCTAAATATAACTGAAATGCATAACTTTTCACCACTCATGCTTACCATTTCTTATTGGCTCTATAAAAGAATAGTCATGTTTTGCGACTACACATTACCTGGGCTAAAATGTAACATCATCACAATATAGGATAATACCCATAATGCCTGGTAAAATGATACCTGGAGAAGTAATTGGAGCGCAGCAGCCCATGACATCAACAGCAAGGACAATTTTTTACCAACTCGGGAAAAGAGAACTCGGGTGAAGTTAAGTTTGGTGAAAGTGACTGCTGCGTCTTGATTATCCCCGAATCGATCGCACCTCGCCTCCTGTTGTGCAAACAGCCTCTTAGACTCAATTGCGCTCTTTCCCTGCTGCCACGTGAACGTCATGTGAATAGTCCTCGGAAATGAAGATGAGAAAATTCCAGCTCTGTGATTCAGTGACCGCAAAAGTGTATCCCTGATAGCTCCGCACTCAGATCTCTCCGTATCATTTCCACTGATCAGAGAGGCTTCGCTTCGCCTTCAGACCTGCAGGAACTTTATTTTAAGAGCTACTTAGACAGTAAGTGCCACTGCACTTGTTCCCACTCTGATGAAAAAAGTACATTTAATTAAGTGCTTAAATATTCAATTACCTCTTTCATTACTTCAGAGAGAGGCTCAGTAGTCTCTACAAGTGACTCAGTGGGTCTGTGGTTTAGAGATAGCTTCAAGTCTCCTCTGTTCTGAAGCTAAACGCGAACATTGCTTTCTTCATTCGTTCTGCTTTGTCTTTGGCCGGCAGATATCCGCTTTTACAGATATCCCGATCTGTGCTCTTATGAAAGTGATACATGACTCAAACAGCTATAAGGGATAAACTTAATTATTTCAACGGTGCACTGCAGTTTGTCATACTCCTGATTTGGCAATCTGACCTGAACCCTCATCTGCCATTTCCTTCAGCTTCAGACACTTTTTCGCAAATGAGTCAATGTCAGTCTGGTCTGGTGTTTCCAGACATTGACTACCAGGACAAAAACGCTGCAGCTAATTCTGAACCACTCATTTAGACTGTTTGACTGGAAAATGTGTTTTAAAGCAACCAACCGAGATCATGTGTTTAATGTTTAGAAATAAGGTATAATATGCCAAAAGCAGTATGTCGAATGAGTACTATGAAGCAAGCAGAACTAGGGATGAAAAATATATCAAGATTATATCATTAGCCAGTTAATATCAGTTATACTGCATAGTGCATATTAATATTATAAATGCGTTTAGTTTCACTTTTAATATATTTAAAGCAAACCCATTGAATAAAGTGTAATTATTAATAATATGAATTATAAAAACTATAATATTAAAAAAAATATATATATATATATACACTAATCTTTACGGTCTCTTTTAAATTAAAGAAATTGAAGTGTATATACATAATATTATTATAAATAATTAAGATATAAAAATAATTATCCAATGATCTATGGCTTCTGTTGAGATTCTAAAGTTTGTAGATTAATTTATAAGCCGCAAATTAATAACAGCGCCACACAGTCACATCACAAGGCCAACAGGGAGGACTTAACAAAAAACGCAGTACATATTTTGACAGCACACAGATTTAGATCTCACTTCTCTTTTGTCTATTTCTGCAGCATCACACCAAAAACTGGAACGTTCCTTCCTTTCACCTTTCCAAATAGTCTACTGCAACAGAAAAATGTCCAGCTTGTTAAACACCAAAGATCAAAGGCAGCAGCCAGATGTGGCCCGGACTGTATTTGAGAGCAAAAACAGTGGAACGGAAAAGAACACGGACTTGGCTCGCTTCAATAGCGAGATTAAAAACGGTTTCCCCTCTTGAAAAATTCACCCCTGCTTAAGCATGTTGAATCTCAAACAGAGACCTTTTCAGAGGCTGTTAGCAAAGTCTGTGCTTTTATGCTGAGAGGTGTTTTGTGGTTTCATTAGCAGAGAGACGTCAGGAACACACTCGAGAGAGTCTCTGGATCACAGAGGGGGCGAAACTTTAGCCCTGAGCTGCTTTTGCAAATGAGAAGAAAAAGAAAAACATAGTTATGTTGTCTTCTTACTACTGTTCAGCTGCTGGTAGATATTCAGAATCCCTTGAATCAGTGAGTTTTTGGGTGTAAATTATTATGTTACTGTATATATTCAGAATTTGTTATTATTTACTCACCCACATGTTGTTCTAAACCCATATGATTTATAACTATGGAATGCAAATTATATTTTGTCGGTCGCTTTTCTCCAAAAAAAGTTAAAAAGTTAAGTCTCCAAACTGAAACTTTAAAAAAAGCATCACAGAAGTAACATAACAGTAGATTAATGTGCTATATTAAAGTCTTTTGAAATAATAGCTATATGTGAAAAACAACCTAAATGAATCTGCCTTTCACAGATAGTGACTCATTAACCTCTGCGATCGGATCACTGATTCAGTGAGTTGAACTAGAGAACCAGAAGAGTCCAATTCAACTAAATCATACGGACCAGCTTTGTGAACTGATTCATTGAAAAGATCCAAATCAGAAGATTCATTCACAAATCAGACATCACTAGCCCTGTGTCTCAGTGTGCATACTATCCACCCTATCTGCCCTAAATAGTATTGAAAATTACTAATATCACATAGAATTTAGGATGGATAGTTTGGGATGCAGGCTAGTTTTCTAAACATATAAACAAAGTATATAAACAAAATATTTTCTGGTTTTAAAGATCAGCATCAGCAGAAGAGTCAAATTCAAGTGAATCTTTTAGACCAGTTTTGTGAACTGATTCATTGAAAAGATCCAACTCAAAAGATTCATTCACAAATCAGACTTCACTAGTTTTCAAAACAGCAAGGGAAACTAGGACAGATGACAAGAGTTTTAATGAATAGTGACTTAAACTCGTGAATGAGTCAATCATAAGAACAAATACATCACATATTTGTTGAGCAACCATATGGAAAAGGGGGAAAAAAATAATAACAGACAAATAGCAAAAAATTAGTTTTAGCTGAAAAAGTTTAGTTGGGCATTTGTAAAATAATTTTACGTATATAAATAAATAAAAAGGAAAAAGGTGGAACTTTTTATTTTTAGACACAGATCATATTTAGGTTATGATTAGTTTGATTTGTTAGTTAATTATGGCTATTGTAAAAAAAAAAAAAAAAAAAAAAAATTGTTAACGCAACATGATTGATATGTCATTGTTTCCTAATTACTGGCTCTAATAATTGTTCTCAAAGAATGGGGTGTGATGTCACTAAAAAAATCATAATAATCTTAAATCAAGTAGCCGCTCAATCTCATAGTTCTGGGAGAACAGAGAACTAGACTGTATTGTGACTAATAATCACACCCAATCCTGACTCAGTATTCCCAACCTGATTCACTCTTTCCATCCAAACAGAGGTTATTGAATCTGGTTCAGCATTCTTGTTTAAATTTGGGTCACGGTTTGAACAAGTGAGCCACAGCCAGTTATTTTCTCTTCTTCTTCAACAGAAAAGCAAGAGTTGATTTTGCTCACACAGTACTGTATGTCTATTCTGACTTCTCCCATATCACACCAAAGACAGGAAGAGGAAGTCTGACTGATGCACGATAACGTGTGAAAAGTAAAAGCGTTGAAACTCCTCAGCTTTGTGAAGGCTGCAGAGAATCAGTGACAGAATGGATGACAGTAGAGAAATCCCAGACACTGACCCACTCTGTGTACAGACCCGGGACAGATTGAACGCTGATAAAGAGGCTGTAGCCTGCTGTCCACACAAGTGCCAGAATCCAATTCACACATTAGACAGTGAGCACATGGGGCCACCTGCCTGCACGCTCATCTGGAGCCATGGCCTTTAAATGATGGGGCCCCTCTAGCCCCCTCTCTCTCTAGTCAAAGGTGAAGTGGGTGAAATGTGATCATTAGATGTGTTAAAGATCACGTGGCTAGTACTGTACATCTTCTATTTCAAAAATATTATTACTAACAGGGCACAAAAAGTTTAGTTTCAATCAATTTAACTTTAAAATTTTTTTTTATTATTATTATTTTAAATGATAAATATTTACATGCACTATTTTTAATGTTTTAATTGAAACATTTATCAACTAAAATACAATAAAATATTTATATATCATATAGCATACCTATTTACTATAACAATGAAATATTTGCATGTTAACTGAATGCCCTCTTAAATTTAACAGGACCTTTTGGGTAAAAAAAAAAAAAAAGGACTGGGACATTGCTTACTCATTTAAATAGGCAACAAACAAACTAAAAAAATACTACATAGTTTATGCTCCTTAAGTTAGTTCTTTAAATAAATAAATGCCTAGAGGCCCAGGTATAAAATACAGCTCTGGTAACTCCTTCGATGCAAATCTGTGGATTTCTTTCACCATTTTAACAGCTCTCCTTTCCTCAACAAGAAGTAGTTCCTCATTTAAGTGACACCTTTAGATATTTTGCTCTGAATCACTGAAGTGCAATCAGGTAAAAGGATTCCTAACCTTGTCCTTTATGTCGGTAGAACATTCAAATCTCCTAAAACAGATCTAAGCCCTTAAAAGCATCAGACTGTAAACATGATGCTTATATCTGGCGCCCATCATTCCAATGAAATATTACACAGCAGTAGCATCCTAATGCTGCGCATGAACCCTGATCTCAGTTGGAGACGCATTAGCATGAGTGTAGAGCGGATATAATCTGCGTTCAGAGGTTCACCCCAGCAGCTCGGCAGTTCCTTTGGTTGCACTCGAGCAATCCAGGGTCATCGGAGTCTTTTCACAATGGCTGTTTGCATTTAACGGTCTTAAATAATCTCTGGCGTTTCCACCGTGCCGAAGGAGAGAAAAAGCATGAGGAGAGTTGAGCATCAGGTCACATATTCTGGAAAAATAAACAGTTTTTGACATTCGTGGCCCAAACGCTCTTCCCCTCAGATCTGCATAACAAAGCAACGCAGTCTGACTGACATCTCCATCTGTCGCATGAGGCCAGTGTCCCAAACCGCAGAAAAAAAAAAATTGACTGTGAAAGAGAGAGAGAGATGCTCAGCCAACTTTTCTATAGTATTTCTTTGCCCTGAAGGTTTCTTGCACCAAATAATGTAAAGCTGTTTAACTTGACAACTTTTCAATCTCTTTCTGTTTTTCCAAGGTGAAGTGTGTAAATACTGTTCCTCACATTTCCTTCCATCTGGAATTGTTTGAACAGACGGATAGTCTCGTCCCAAACACACGCCACTGGTTGAGTCAATGCTGTTATGTTTGGCCAAGTCGGGCAAATTTTGGACCCCCATAATGACCCCTGTCCACTGCCAGAAGGGCTTATGATGCGCATGCAAGCATCCAATATGGACCATGGCGCAATGAAGACATTTTCTTTTAGATCAGGTGGATGGCCAGGTGTATGTGTTGTTTACTTGGGTAAGAGATTGAGTCAATGCTGTTATGTCTGGTCTAGTCAAGCAACTTTCAATGCCCATGATGACCACTGTCCACTGCCAAAAGTGTCTACAATGAGGATGCGAGCATCAGAACAGAACAGTTATTTGGTCTGATGAATCATGCTTTCTTTTAGATCCGGTGGATGGCCGGGTGCATGTGTGACATTTACCTGGAGAAGAGAAGTCAGCTGTATGGGAAAATGGCAGGTTAGTGGAGATAGTATCTTGCTCTGCTAGGGAACCTTGGGTACTGGCATTCATGTGGATGTTACTTTGGTACGTACCACCTAAAGATTGTTGCTGACCATGTACAGCGCTTCATGGCAAGGATGTTCCCTGATGATCATAGGCTTTTTTAAGCAGGATAATGTACCATGCCTCAAACAGTGAGAAGAAATAATGAGTTGCTGCATCCTATACTTCTACAGTCATTTTGCCCTGAAGCTTTATTGCACCAACCATTTCATAATGCAGCTTTATATGACCACTTCTCAATCTCTTCCTGTTCTTCCAAGGTGAAGTGTGTAATATCAAATACTATTTCCCACAATCCCTCCTCCATCTGGAATTGCTTGAACAAACGCATAGTCTTGTCCCAAACCCACACCACTGGTTGAGTCAGTGCTGTTATGTTGGGACCAGTTGGGCAACTTTCAGCACCCTGTCCACAGCTGAAAGCACCTACAGTACAATAAGCACATGAGTGACACAGAATTAGGACATGGAGTACTGGAAAAGGATTCCTGGTCAAATTAATCATTTTTTCTTTTAGATCAGTTGGACGGCAATGTGAAATGAGAAATGGCAGCTGGATGCACTATGGAAAGAAGGCAGGGAAGGGATGGCAGTGTTATGAACATGCAGGGCAATGTTGTGCTGGGAAATCTTGTGTCCTGGCATTCATGTGGATGTTACTTTGACACATATCACCTAAAGATGTTTGCAGACCATGTACACCCCTTTCATGGCCATGGTGCTCCCTGATGGTGGAGGTATATATACCTTACAATAAGACAGAAATGACACCAGGTTTGTGACTCAATTCCCTCTGTGAAGAGTGTCTGTGCCTTCCAGCTGTTATAGTTGTTTCTGCACATTGAACTGGTATAGGAGAGGGTATTTTAGTTTCAAGCGGTAAAACCTTTCCTTTCTGCGCTCTTGGAAATCCATAAGAGTCCAAATAGTGTTGCTTCCAATCCTTCAGATGTATTCAACACCATAAATGTGTTTAACTTCAAAGTCCTTTTTTATAGTACCTTCATTTTTCTCTCGCTGTCTTACAGAATGAAAGAAGAGACCTTTTCTCCTTTCCCCTGGTCAACCTGGGCCAGATTCAGTGTGTGTGGGGTTTATTTGAACTGTGAGCTGGTGAAATATGAAATATGTATAAAAAATAAATAAATAAATAAATATCACAATGTTCAAAAGGCACTTCTTGTTTAACTTTTTGTTAGAAACAAACAAAATACTATTAATGAACCAGCATATAAAAATAAATTAACTCATTAAAAATTATCTCTATATAAAATAAATAAATAAATAAACATATAATACATAACATGTTAAAATAATTCTGTTTATTTTTACGTTTACATTAAATTTGAAAATAATTTACATTTGAAATAATTTTAAAAACTTTTTTTTTATTTATAAATTAGCATTAACCAAATGTAATAAATGCTATAAAAATGTATCTTTAATGTTTATGATGCATAATGCATAAAATAATGCTAATGAACTGTACATTTTGTAAAGTGGTTTATTGGTTAGAATCAATCATGTGACCTCACTATGCAGGAGAACTGATAAATTACACCAAAACTATATGTAGCTAAAATGTATAACTACATTATTACTGTTTATGGCACACACACACACACACACACACACACACACACACACACACACACACACACACAAACACAAACACAAACACAAACACAAACACTACAGACACTTTTAGATTCTATTAAAGACTCAAAGACTCCACAGCATCTCTCTCATCATCTTCTTGTTTCACAGATTCTGACTGTGAATGGGTTTTTTTTTTGTAAATGTGTGAATCAGGCTGATGTTAGTGTGAACACCAGAACTGATTAAAGACAGACGCCTTTTATAGAGGGTTTAAAGTGCATGAGCGTACCTTGATATCCACCGCTACCCCAGTTTCATCTGCTCCAATTTTCCTCTAAAGCTATGGTTCTATTAGATAAAGAATCTATTATTTCTCCGTGGTCGGAGTAAAATTTAGCTGATTAAAAGGGATAAAGCCTATGCAAATTCCATAGTTTTTCCCTTAATAACAGCAGAAAATGCTGGCTGAGCTCTCCAGGACTGAAAAAGTTCCCAGCATGCCGTGTGCTGTGATGTCAGTGGTTCAGTTTGCAGTTAAAACAAAACCCTAGAGAATGAGCATGTTTGAGATATGGGTTTTTAGAGAAGCAGAAAAGTGTGTCATTTATGTTGTAAAACAAAATGTGACAGTCTCTTCGAACAATGGTAACCACAGATCATATTTTACTCATAAATTCAAAACTGTTATTCCAAAGACTCAAAAGAATCTCCCACGGGAAACCATTGCTCAAAATAAAGATTTTTCTTCCTGGTGTTAAGATGACTAGATTGTTCTAGTTTGGGTCCAGCTGAAGCTCACAGTATTGACTCTGCAGCACATTTCCAGGAGAACCCAAAATACAGTCATGGTCCCACATGACACTAAGACACTAATATATATATATATATATATGCACACACATATATACTAATAAGTGGGAAAAAACAAATGTGAAGCATCAAACAGATTGTTCCAGATAAGTTTTTTTTTTTTTTTTGTCAAAAACAATACAGAAAAAACACCAGTCAAACCGATAAGAGCTAAACAAACAAAAAACGACAAGAGCTAAACGTCTCAGCACTATGGAAGTGAGCTGTGCTGGTGCCCCAGGAGGTAGTTAGTGCTGACAGCAGGATGGATGGTGTGGCCAATTACACCCATCAGCTCTCCATGCAACATTTATGAAATACTTAATCAGACGTCAGGGGGCTCATTTCTCTACTGCCCGGAGAACAGCTGGATGTCCTCACTGCTGTTTAAGAGTGCCAGGAAGAAAAGCCATCCAATCCAGCTAAACGATCAAAATACAAGCACACGACCCTGATACCATCAGATGATCCTGATACAACTACATGCAAACTAATACAAATAGTTGATTCTGATGAACTCAGTGCTGATCCAAGAGCAGTCTGAAGAAGCTAACAGTTCACAGTCCTTTAAAGAAATAGTTTAACATAATAGTAAAATTGGCTGAGAATATACTCGCCCTCAGGCCATCAAAGATGTAGATGAGTCTGTTTCTTCATCAGATTTGGAGAAATGCAGCATTGCATCACTTGCTCATCAAGTGGATATTCTGCAGTGAATGGGTGCCGTCAGAATGAGAGTCCAAACAGCTGATAAAAACATCACAATAATCCACATGACTCCACTCTATCAATAAATATCTTGTGAAGTGAAAATCTGCATGTCAGTAAAATAAATAAATAAATGAATAAATCCATCATTACAGAGTTTTAAATTCAAACAATCGTTTCTTAAATAATAACACTTCCTCTAGTGAAAAAGTCCATTGCCTGTTGCTCTCTCACATCAAAATCCACCCACATATTTAGACTGTTTTCACCTGTAAATGGTGCTTGATCTGTGCATATTTCTCTCTTAATTCAGGAGAGGGCTTTTTCATTTGGAGAAAGCAATACTATAGACAGAGGACTCGTATTAGCTGGAAGCATTGGTTCAATATTAAAACCGTCAAAATCATGGATTTGCTTCTTACAAATATGCAGCTTTTCACTTCTCAAGATGTTAATTGATAGACAGACAGGAGTCATTTGTATTACTTATGGATTATCATGATGTTTTAATCAGATGTTTGGACTCTCAATCTGACGGCACCCAATCACTGCAGAGGATCCCTTGGTGAGAAAATTATCTAATGCAAAATTTTTCCAAATTTGTTCTGATGAAGAACTCATCTACATCTTGGATGACTTGAGTAAATTGTCATCTAATTTTCATTTTTGGATGAACTATTTCTTTAAGAGCATGCTGCAGGTAATTCAATAAAACTTGCATCTGTTTCACACAGCAAGCGCAATAAATCATGTCCAGTTATTATTTACAGTGTTTTATCAGATACTAATGAGGTGTATGCAGTCACAGATTCAGCAGCGATTACAAAACCGCATCAGATCATGTAACAATAAATGAGACTGAGTCAGCCAGATCAAATGTGTACCACTGAGCATGAATTCAAAAAGAATAATGCGACAACAATCATCTGCAAAAACAAACCCTTCATTCATTCTGGTTCTTTCATTTTCAACAGAAACTCTTCATTGTGTTTAATAGGAACCAGACCAAAGCTATCAATCAGGGAAATTAAATATAACATGAAAATAAACACGCCTGACATCACACTTCAGATTATGTCATGGGTTGATTTCACTCACGGTTCACACTGTGACAAAATCGAGCGCCGGAGGGTTCAGTCCTGATTGTACAATCAATCATTTCCATGACATTTTTCCTATTGCGGCGTCGAATAGTGGAAGCCAATTAGTGATGGGAGCTCATTATCTCTGTAGAACGAGCCAAATGTAATTTTTTAATATCTCTAAATAAGCTCCAGCTTTGTAAATGGTCTGTCTGGTTGTTGATCATCATGTTGGTTACTATATTATCTGGAAAATACTTTTGAGTTCCCAGCTAATGAACATAACCTGTGGCGAACTGTGCTAAACTCAGATGGTCCAGATATAGTCACATAATACAATAATACACATAGACAGCATCATTCCTCCAGTCTTCAGTGTCACATGATCCTTTAGAAATCGTTCTAATATGATGATCTGCTGCTCAAGAAACATTTATTATTATCGGAGTTGAAAACAGTGGTGCTGCTTCATATTTTTGTGGGATTATTTATTTATTTATTTTTTGATGAACTAAGTTCAAGAGAGACATCATAACATCAGTTTAATGAATCCTTTCTAAAAAATAACTATTACTATTTCTACTAATAATAATAATTTAAATGCAGCCAGACATTGCCCCCAAAAACTAATGTTTTATTTAGAAGAAAATTATAAAATGAACCCAAGCAAGGCAGTCAACTGGGAAAGACAAGGCATGACATTTAACATATGTTAATTTATTCACCATTACCGAAATTCAGACATTATTAATATGCAATCTGGGCTGACTTCTTCCCATTAAAGCCAAATAACAAATGTTTAATTTTAATAATTAATTCATAGTCCGATGATGTGCAGCAACAGGAGAATCAGAGAGAGTGAGACTAACAGAATAACGTTCAGAAATGTGTCTGACCACTTTAATTAGTGATATTTTTACTGAAAGCAATAATAAGATTTAAATAACACAGCGAGGAAAGTTTCTCAAAGATGACGCTGAAGTGTGAAAGGGACAGTTCACACACACACTTAACATACACAAATCGTATGATTTTCTTTCTATGAGTGCTCATCACTCTTTTCCATGTGAATACAAAAACAGTCAATGAAAGAAGTCATACAGGGGTGCGTTTCCCAAAAGCATAGTTGCTAACCTGTTAGCAACTTAGTTGGTTGGCAATGGGAAATTGTATTGCAACCAACAAAGTTGCTAACTTAGCAACTATGCTTTTGGGAAATGCACCCCAGGCTAGAAACAACATGAAATTATGACAAAATGATTATTGGCTGTTGAACTATTGAATGAGTTAAACTATTCCTTTAACTCATCCGACGGAGTTTTATTTGAGACCGAATCTCTGACAACCAGTAATGGCCACTTTACAGACACAGATCCTGTCAGATCTTTTCGTTTCGTGGGAGCATACTGTTTGTATATAGGCTAAACAAGAGCGGTGCAAGAATTGACCCTTGTGGGACTCCGCACGTCCACTTAGACTTCTTTTTTTTTTGTTGGCATGTTTAGATTTTGATTTCATCTCAAATGTCTTTCCATGAACATATCATAGATGAGTAAATGTCTTCCTGGTTAATCCTGCTGTCAGAGCTGCGTGTGAGAGAGCGAGAGAGACTGTGTGCGGCCGCTGATACCAGTGGGACAGCTGGGTTGTGTCTTTGATGGACGTCTCGTGTTATTGGCGTCTGAGCTCTTTGAAGCCGTTTGATTCGGTCTCATGAGGCATGAGCTCATCTGACTGCAGTTATCTGCTCTCCAGCTTCACCTCCAGGAGACGGAAACGAGTGCTTTACCCCCTCCCACGATCCCTGCTAACCCTGCCATGCACATGTACACATACAGTATTAAAGCTTCGGATGCATGTGCATGCTATGGTAAAGATTTCATGGCTCTGTTTCTAACACATATAGCGGAAAACAGCAGATGACAAGAGCCAGTGGCAAAGCTTTGACGTGTATCTTTCAGGTGAGAATACCTTTAATTCACCTTTCTTTCTCTATCATTGTCCCGACAGACATCTTAACATCTTTAGTTCATGCTTGTCTGACTGTGCTTGAAGATCAGTAGTTGGTAAATACCAAAAGAAACGAATCATAGAGCATTATCATCGATTATTTCACAGGTTTAAGACTAATGGGGTCATTTGCACCAGTGAAAAATCATTTAATAAATCAATATAGAAATTCAGCAATCAATGCATTTAAAGAAAAAATATAACTTTGAAAAAAAACTATACATTTAATAATAAATACATGTAAATGTAATAACCATAAAATCAATTAAGAAATAAAATGCTGAAAAAATATTTTATAAAATGAAAACAGATAATTTTATGTTTACATTCACTGGTTATTTTACATAAATTATTTGTTAAATAAAAAATAAAAAATTAATAACTCAATGAAATAATATTACATTATATATTATATATATATTTATAATTATTAAAATACCAATTATTTATATGATACATTTAGTAAAAATCCAACAGATAATTTAATATATGCAGTTTGGTTATTTGTAATATGTTTTTTTTTTATTCAGTTTATTGAATAAATTACTTATACACTTTCACATACATTTAATAAATAATAAAATATAACATGAAGAAAAAAAACTAAGTATATTTGATTAAAAAAAAAACTATAACAAGAATACCAATTATTTATATTTTAATTTTGTAAAGTAATAAACAGTTTAACATTTACATTCACTTGTTATTCATAACATTTTCATTTGTTTGTTTGTAATTCAATGTAATCAATTGTTTATATTTATAAAAACATACAAAAAAAACCCATTAACATTACATATTAAATATTAACTGTTAAGAAACAATCAGTTGAATTCATGATATAATATCTTAAATCCAATACATTTCATTTTTAACTTTTTCCTGAATCTCAATTTATTATTCAGTTATTCAAGTGATTTATTGATATTGTAAAAGTTCATCGTATGGAACATTGTTTTTGTTTTATTACTTGTTTGAGAGAATAAAGACCAGAACACAGATCAGGACACATATAGCTAAACACCCATGTCACCTTGATGAGTCTAGCATATCCTGAGTGGAACTTAATCAGAGAAAAACCAGGAGTATCCATCACATCAGTGACCTCACCACAGGGCAACAGCTCCAAATCAAATTACCCACTACAAAATAATGACCAACAACGGAAACCAACCCTAGCACTTTTGGAGGAGCCCAAATGTAATTTTGTGTCTCATCTCATTATCTGGTATCGCCGTTAAGTTTATGATTTTCAATTTCTCCTTTTCATGCTTCATTTCCCCCAATTCTGCCGTGTGTTTCCCCCTGATAAGAGCCGCATACTCTAATTGACACAAGAGATAAAGTCCTGAAGAGCAGCAACTAAACTGTCAGTTTATTCACCAAATACCTCGCTGCTGTATAAGGTTTAAGTTCTCAAAGCATTTCCGCCGTAACATGAGATGCAATTTATCCAGAGGCACTTCAGGGATTTTAAGGGCACTGGGGTATTATGAGGAGTATTTGTAATAGTTAAAGCAGTTGGGACTTGTTTACTTCTGTGTGCTATTTTGTTTCTCTCAAAAATACCCAAAGACTTATTTATCCCTACATGAGTCGACCTGTAATTTTAGTCAAAATTTCTTGCAACAAAAACCATATCTTAAACTTTGCATGATGATTTTTCACCCTCTCTGACCCTTAAACGCTCAAGAGGGAAGCAATACAAGCAACAAGAATAACTTCCTACAGCTGATGGTGTTGTTTGCATGTGTGTGATATTTCAGTGCCTAATTCACTAAATCAAAACTATGTAAATCAAGTAAAAGTGCAAATCTTGCGGGTCATTTCGGAGTGCTACCTTTTGGACAATACAGCAGACTTCTACAATCTTGCTTACTTTACTGGCACTGTGCAGAGTCACTTCAACTCTGTGATTGAGACTTAGTTACAAAGTGCTAATGGATACATGCTCCGGTTACACAACTCCATTCAGTCATTTGCTGAATTACATGATCAACAGAATATGTACACACACACACACACTATGTTTGCTGTGCAAGGTGAAGTGCAATGAAAAGGTCAAAAATTATTCACAGAGATAATTATATCAGTTAATTAGATTTACATTTAAAATATTTTAATTTAGACAATATTATATTAATATATATGTATATTATTTTATATGTATATTATCATTATTATTACTTACACTTTCATTTCAATTGTATTGTTGTTATTATTATTATTATTATTATAAACCAATAAATAGGTATATTTACATTTCAAATATTTTAATTTATATTTTTTTTATTAATAAATATAAATATTATTTTATTTTTATATTATCAATATTATTATTTAAACTTTTTATTTTGTATTATTATTATTATTATTATTATTATTATTATTATTATTATAAAAACACAAATAAATAAGTAAATAATTTATTATAGCCCCTGTTGAAATAATTTATTCGATAATAATAATAATAATAATAACTGAGTGTGTATACAAAGGTAAATAAGTAATTTAATATGGCCCCTTTTACTCAGCAACAACAACAACAACAATAATTTATAATAACAACAAAAATAATAAATACATACATTAATATAATTAACTCCTTGAACAGCTAAAAATTCCCTATATATATATATATATATATATATATATATATATATATATATATATAGTGACAGTGAAAGTTGAAAGTGAAATCTTGCCCTTTATACTCTACATCAAACTCTCAATTCGTAAGAGCAGGGAAAATCCTGTTTTCAGTATATCCCTTAAATGCAAACGTTTGGCTTTAAGCCTCAGAGATAATAAATGAAGCACACACACGTAGCCTCTAACCTCAGCACAAACCAGCGCCTGAGTCTCTCTGCTGGTGACGGCGAAAAGAGGACAGTATTCCAAGAGGAGGATTTTTATATAGAAAGAAAATGAGAGAAGTCTTTGAGAAAGAGTTGGTCTCTGTCGACTTGAGTCTCTTTTCCAGCTGAGGTACAGACACGAGCTGTACAAATGCAGGTAAAATATCAAATTCTGTCCCACCGCAACAAGAACGCTTGTCTTGTGTCAAATGAGCTTTTACACATGACTGACCGTGAGGGTATAGTTTGACATATGCACGCAGACTCTCATATAGCTTTAGTTCTTCTTGTATACTGTAGCTAAACATTTCCAAGACTGATGGTCCTCCATCACTAGAGACCTCGGCTGAAAAGACTGTAGTGTAATCCTGTCTGGAAGCTCAGAGATCATCTCTCAATAAACAGAATGACACTCTCAGCTCCTGTGCGCTGCCGTTTTCTGCCGTTCATTCATGGACTGGAGACCAATAACTGTCAGGAATGATTTGGCTGCTGTGTAAAAGGGACCCTAAAGGTACCAGAGAGGGCCCAGATCATTCTCTAGGACTGAAAACAGCAGCCTGATATACCTGACCTATTTTTCTCAATTAAACTGCTAGCTATGCATCTGTTATTACGGATGGAAAGATGAAAGAACTGAGAAAGAGAAAATATTTGTGTGAGTAATGTACAGTATATTCCTGGCCACTTGCTGTGGTACTTTTAAAGTAGTATAGTGTTTTTACACTCTTTTTGTAATCTGATGCAAATCTCAATCCATTTTTCTTCATATGATATTCATTCATTCATTTTCAGTGTATTTTACTCTGACTCGGAAACAAAATATATTTAGTTGAAGAAAGTTACATTTTAAATTACATTAACATACTAAATTAAGAACTATTTTTGAAAAACTAAACTTTTCAACATTTAAAAAATATATTAAAACTTTAGTCATTAAATGTATTATACTGTAATACCTAAATGTAACTGGAAGCCAGTGTAAGGACCTGAGGACTGGTGTGATATGCTCAGATTTTTTGGTTCTAGTCAGAATCCTGGCAGCAGCGTTCTGGATGAGCTGCAGCTGTCTAATGGTCTTTTTGGGAAGGCCGGTGAGGAGCCCATTACAATAGTCCACCCTGCTGGTGATAAAGGCATGAACAAGTATCTCCAAGTCTTGACTGGAAACAAAACATCTAATTCTTGCAATTTTTTTTAAATGATAGTATGCTGATTTAGTTACTGCTTTGACATGACTACTGAAACTAAGGTCCGTCTCCAGAATCACACCAAGATTCCTGACTTGATTTTTAGTTGTTTGACCCCTAGAGTCAAGGTATGCATTCACCTTGAACACGTCATCTTTGTTTCCAAATGCAATGACTTCAGTTTTTTCCTTGTTTAACTGAAGAAAGTTCTGGCACATCCAACTATTAATTTCATCAATGCATTGGCAGAGGGAGTCAATGGGGCTGTAGTCATTTGGAGATAAGGCTAGGTAAATCTGGGTATCTTCAGCATAGCAGTGATTGGCAATTTGGTTCTTTCTCATTATTTGACTTAGTGGGAGCATACTATTTGTATATAGGCTAAACAAGAGCGGTGCAAGAATTGACCCTTGTGGGACTCCGCATGTCATGGACGTCCACTTAGACTTATGCTCTCCTAGATTCAATTATTTTGTAAATCAAAATGCACTGGTCATGGTTCATGTTTTTAATTCACTAAAATAAATAAGAGTAATTTGTTTGTGAATCAGTAGACTGACAATAAATTATTTGACAAAATCATATTTTAAATAAGTAAATTAAGTCTTTCTGTTCAATTCATTTATAAAACATGTTTGCGAGTCGGAATACTGTAGTTGCAATATATGGTTTTGATTGACTAATAACAACTAGTTCCTTTTTTTTTTTGTGAATCAGTAAGGGAGTCAGATATTGATTCAGAAGATGATTCATTAACCATTTTGATGTTTACAGTAAATTAATTTAGCGAAGAATTCATCAGGCTGCTCCAAACAATGTATTTAAAGAACTTGTTTGCAAATCAGACAACAGTTCAGTACACTTTATGTATTTGATTCACTAAAACAGTAAACTCATAGCACGCTCATGAATCAGTAATCAAATCAGATGTTGATTCAGTAACCACTCTGATTGATTCAGTAAATAAATTCAGTGAATGACCCTTGACTTAAGACTTGAGTCTTTTTTTTCTTTACAATTAATTTAAATAATTAGTTTATGAATTGGACTAGAGTGGTTAAATGGTATGTTTTTGATTCACTAAAAAGATCTGATTCATAAGAGTCATTTGTTTGTGAATTGCACTACACTACACTGCGCTGCATGTTTGCTTTTGCTTACAGCCCCCAAGAGTGACTCGATAGAAAGGCATGCTTTCTTGCCATTATTTCACTGTACATTATTTCACTTTTTTATCTCCTTATATGTAATAACTCCTTACAATGCAGATGGAAAACTCCTTTTCACAGCTCAAGTAAAATATGATTTCTTGTGCAGCAGCATAAAACGGTGCAGGAAACACTGATGTAGGAGAAGAAAGACTGCCTGAAAGACACACACTCTCTCTCTCTCTCTCACACACACACACACACACACACACACACACACTTACTGGAGTTGTGATCAGTTAAAAGCACTTAGATATTGACCTATGGGCTGCAGATGAAAGCCAGAGACACTTGAATGATAAGGTCATAGAGGAAAGAAAGCTGCAGCGTCAGGGATTTGAACCCTGTCATTAAACTCCACAGCTGAGGATCACATTATAGTTTGACATTTCTGTAGCCTGTCATTGAATATTTCTGAGAGGATTAAACACCTTCTAAAGTCCCTCAACATTAAGCTACGGCGCTAAATGACAAAATCTGGCACCTCAAAGCAAACGCTTCCTGGTCATTTGCCAGCTATTTCCCTTTGAATCACAGGCTAGTTGTGCTTCTGTACCTTTAAGACTGCTATATAAAAATGACCTCTGCTGTGATTGGCTAACCTCAGCGTACTGCTGTAGGTCACACTGTCGTTTATCAGGCCAAGGGAAGTTGCTGAATACTGAATAGGTTTTTGATATGTAAATGTGTCCCGTCACATTCTGTTCAGTAGTCACACACTTCACCTGCATTTAAGGTTGTACCATATATTGTATTTTGTTATGTTAAGCTGAAATATGGGTTATAATGAGGCATTTAATGGAAGTGAAAGAGGCAAATTACAAACAATTTAGGGTGCTATCAAAATGTATTTTATTTTTTCCCATATTCCACTTTTTCAGTTGTCTCCATTTTTATGGTTAAATTAAAGTATATTAATCAAAATGCATGTCTTGAAAGCACAAAACTTAAACAATTTAACAGCAATCTATTAAAGTTAACAATGAAATATGTTTTATTTTATTATTTGTATTAATTTATATTTTATGTGAATTATTTGCAAACAAAGTGCTGCTAACACGTGTTCAGTTAAAACTTTAAAAAAAAAAACATTACTACTGGACACGCCCCTTACTGGTGATTGGCTACAACTGTGTTTTGGTGCTCGGTCAGCGTTTCTCAGAAATCACTTACTGTGTCTTTAAACATACTTTTATTTTGACGAGTTGCCGTAAATAGTTTTGTTTGTTTTGTGTGTACTGTACATGATATGATGGAAGATTTTCTCAAGTAAAAACAGGCAAATGCTCATAGAGTGACTCTCAGAAGTCTTTTTGTGGCTTAATATT
Organism: Carassius auratus; assembly: GCF_003368295.1. NCBI lineage: Eukaryota > Metazoa > Chordata > Actinopteri > Cypriniformes > Cyprinidae > Carassius > Carassius auratus. The sequence continues at coordinate 72,657 of NW_020526135.1, forward strand.
CACAGACACTATTACTGTACATAAACGAGTCCATTGTTGCTTCTTTTATAATGAAAACAAGCAACGAGTAGAAACCCCCATAGTTCTGCTCACCGGCAACTTCTGATCTCTCTGAGCTCGTGTAAGACCACTGGGGTCAGACAATAAATCCCCACGGGCTGAACCGCACACACCATCTACCCAGGACAGCGGGAACACCACTAACAACTAGCCACCCGAGTCAAATGCTTAACGTGATTTACACAAGTACGACATGTTCCCGGTAACATAATTCGCTGGGCTCACAATGTTATTTCTATCAACCTATCACCACTGTCTGATTTTAACAGCACACTCCATAAAAATAAATGTTCCGATTAGAGACAAAAAAAAATAGGCTTCATGGCCCAACAAAAGAACCTTTTTTAATAGTTGGTATATGAACAAAAGCCTCGGGTATTAAAGCAGGGGTTTTCCCAGGGAGCCACAAATATAAATAATAAATGTACACATTTAAATAATATATTAACAATTTAAAAAATCAATAGATAGATATTGTAATAATTATTTATAAAATATTATTGATTAGTATGTATGTATGTGTATATATACACACTAATCAATATTTTTTTTACAAATATTATAGTGAAAAAGAGAGTACATGTATGTACATGTATAAAAATAAAAATAACAAAAAACAATAAGATTAGTAATAATAATAATAATATTATTAAAGTAAAAATAATAATAAAACATTATAAAAAAATTATAGAAAAATAAACTGAAACCAGTAAAAACTGAAAGTTATATTTAAAATATGCTTAAAATAAAAAAAGCTATATATTAATATTAAAATATATATATATATATATATATATATATATATATATTGAAAAATAAATACATTTCAAAATTATTACAGTTGCATTCTAAATACTTGTTTGGAAAAAAATAGGATTATCAATTATTTACATTTAGTCATTTAGCAGATGCTTTTATCCAAAGCAACACAAATGAGGAGCAATTAAAATTAATAAAACATAACTAATAACTCTCTCTCTCTCTCTCTCTCTCTCACTATCTATCTATCTATCTATCTATCTATAGATATATATATTCAATCAACATCCATAGTTTCATGTTTTTCAGGTTTAACCATACAGCAGTACTCAAAATGGTAAAAAAAAAAAAGACAGAATAATAAAGAAAAACAAAAGGGTTGAGCCAAACTCGGAAACATAATCTCCAAAGAGCCATAAAGTCAACCGAAGAATCATACAACCAAAAAATTGTTCCAAGGTATCGGCAAGCAACCACTGAAGAACTGTTTTTAGAAGAAGAAAAACCTTCACTTTTTAAGAGTAGGTTTAGAAGCGAACAGAAATCTTGTTCAAGGAACAACAAACAAATGTTGATCCAAGATCTACTTAAAGAAATCACGTTGAGCTGAATGTGACAACACATTCTCAGAAAGAGCATCCTCTCTGGAAACATATTCTCTCTATCGCTGTCCAAGTGCTCATCACTCATTGAACATCTCACTCCATTATTCCCAAGCTCTTTACCATGGAAGTTCAACCTCAGTGCTGCTGGAATGAAAACACAATACTCTCTCACGAGCAGTTAGCCGTATATAGAGCAGATGTGACTGCAGAAATAGACCATCAGCAGTTTCAGCTCAAGCTCTGAGACCAAAACAAACGTCTTGTCAGGAGAAATGAGGCAGCCCTTCATCTCACACACAACACAACAGCTGATGCCAGAGTCTAGGGCCTATGTAAGCACCACGCCTGTCTGTGTGTGTGTCTGTGTGTGTGTGTGTGTGTGTTCTAACAAGTCGTGATGTAATCTTCCTGGACCAAAAAACATCACAACTAATCCAATGTCTGATGCTTAATAAAACTATGTGAGAATGGAATTTTAGACCAATGAGATTTCACTGTGGGCGGAGCTACCCAGAGACTTGACCTCATGTGACAGATCATCCTGAAGTGACCTGACAGCATCAACACATGTGACAAAATGTCTAGTCACTTGTTGCAGTAATGTCTGGTTAGTATAAAAACCCAACTTATGAAAGGTTTTTTCTGGTTTGAACATGGTGTTTTTGCTTCTGCTGTTTCCAGAAGAAGAAACAAAATCTAAGAATATTTTTGAGAATGACTTATTAACAGTTATTAACTGTTATAAAAGGAATACATAACCATTGCAATATATATATATATAAAAAAATATATATATATATATATATATATATATATATATATATATATATATATTATATATATATATATAATATATATATATTAGTTAATTAGAGTATGTTTTACAAGAAAATACTTTTAACTCGAAATTTCATGCTTCTCTCAATGTGTTACTGGCAATTTATTTGTAAAAAAAAATTACCAGAGTTTTTTTTTTTTCATTAAAAAGTAACTTTAAAAAGTACATTAAAAATATATATTATATTTTATTATATATATTTTAAAGGAAATTTGCAAAAAAAAAGAGCGACAAAAAAAAGAGAAGCTTATCATGCTATTGAATGGAGTCTTTATATCTTACCTAAAAGTTTATTTTATGGTTGGATAAGTGTGTAGTAATATATAAGACCTTATATTAAACAACAACAGAATTGAATAGGGAGCCCCTACAAGGTTATTTATAAAAGGTTTTTTTGTGATTTTGTTGTTCACTCTTTGTCTCCTTTACCATTTACAATGGTATTTGATCACGGGAGGAAAGAGAGATGACTATTGATTTAACAATCATCAGCCCTTTATTACTAGGTGGCTGGATGCGCTGCTTGTCTGTTGTGTGGATTTTCAAGTTTTCTCTATCTTTCTCCGATTTAATTAGTTTCAAGATCATGTTCCTTGAATTATGATGTGCGCTTAATCCATCCGCTGCTCTTGAGCTGTTAGGGCCAGTGAAGAAGAGCGATTTGATGTCATGCGATGACATTTGTGCATATTTGTGAAAATAGACATATATTTTTTATGATCATACATGGATTTATAAAATATAATCATACCAGATAACACATAAATTGTCTTTCTGTGACAAGGTACAGATGTTCAATTTTGCACTTAAATGCACCTGTTGTCAGGTGTGATTATATTTTATGAATCCATGTACGAACATAAAAATACATTGTTGTGTAAATCATCTGTGTTGTTCAGAGTGTGAGATTTTATTTATTTAAATCCCGTTGGAATCATTTTTGATTCTTAAGATGTGGTCACATTTAATGTTAAAGTGAAATTTTTTCAGGCGAAAATCCAGTCATTCAATTGTAATTTGAGTGATTGGGAGTTCCACATAAGGAAGAAAAAGTTTCCCAGGCAGATTTATTATTATTTTCAAGATGGCTGCGTAATGGATGGAAAGTTGATTGGTTTGAAAGCTTTATCCATTGCTACGTTATTGACAGTAGACAGAGATACTATTTTGGCCTGTGAGATTTATTGACCTTACTCTGGATTTTCAGGAATTTCTAAAAACCTCCAACGCAGACTTGATCATGTTTTTTATTATATGTGCTCACCAAAAGTGAAGCGAATATTAGCATCAAATTCATCGCTTTAGATTACTCACTGGATAATTTTGCGTGACTCGTGCGATAAAAAAAAAA
>NW_020526136.1:0-17500 GCF_003368295.1 Carassius auratus
AAGTATTTCACATTAGCATGAGGACATGAAGTGCTTGCATTTCAATATTTCATCCGTCTTGTGTTGTTTATCCGCACTGGATGTTTTATTTAGCAAAACCCCATTACAGGCTGAAAAACAGTCTAAGTTCTGTGGAGGCAGTCGGGTCTCGACATACAGCCACAGCCCAAAAGATTCTTTGTGCTTCATCAAATTTTAATAAAGCCCGGTGTTTTAATGGCCACGCAGGGCCGGAGCGGATCTGAAAGCTTTTTTAATTATATGGCTGAGTGCCGCGTCTTTGTTCTTGGCACTGAATGATGCCATCCTGCACTTCTGAAAACTTTCTTTAGCTGCATGTTCATAGCTTTTAATTGCATATTGAAAAACGCTGAATGAATCTCATGTGTGGAGAAACACGGAGCATGCTTGAGTTTGACTAATTTATTCTCACACCTTCAGCCTGATGCTCTTGTCTTTGACGGACAGCGTGAGCCGTCATTATCAGTGTCATTACAATTCATTACCTCAACCAGTCAGATGCAATTCAACAAAACTATTGCAGCCTTATGAAAGATAGCTACACTTCAAAACGTCTTCTTATTACATGCATACTATTCAAGCTGCAAGCAGCGATGACAGGGCCTTGCAACTGGGCTCCGACACCTGGTGGCTTTAGGAAAACAGATAATGGTGGGCATATGCATTTAAATTGACAAATATAGGAGGAATATATTAGACTAATGAAAATATTAATAATGCATAAGGAACTAATGTATTTTTTTTACATTTTAGTAACTACTATTAACTAACAAGAAACTCAGATTCATGATTTAGTCATTAATAGCCATAATTAATGTAAATAATGCAAAATGTAAAATTTATTCTAAAGTGAAGATCATGGTAACCCACTAGCAATGGCTCGAGAGTTTCCAAATCCATCTGAAGTATTATTATCCAGAACCTAGTTTTACAGTGACTTTAGTCATTACTAGGGAGTTATCATGATCTTCCCTTTAAAATACTGATCCAAAAATGTGTAATACCCTCTGACAGATTTGGTAATACTTGAGTCATTACTAGTGGGTTACCATGACCTTCACTTTAGAATTATTTACACATGCATCATTCTAATTAATTATAAACCTGTATATAATAAAACAAAAAGAAAAAATATATATTTTCTAATAGTGAACTACCACTTTCAGCTAAGTACTCTAACTTACCGATTGGTCAATCAGAGTTTCTTGTTAGTTAAACAGTAGTTACTGGAATGTTCAGAGTGTTTTTGTCATTTGTTCCTGTGTAGTATTTTGTCAGGGATGGAGCCGTATTTTAAAGTGTTATGTTAGTTTGTTCTCATGTACTGTCAGATGTCACACAGCTGAATCTGATTTCAGTGAAGAGAGAGGTTGTGCTGTCGGCGGCTGGGATGATTGGATTGAGAGTGGCGTGTTTCTGAATGATTAGTGTGGTTATTATTGTGTCTGCTCTGGTGTTTCGTCCTGCGGCTCTCTCCTGCTCCGTTGGGCCCTGTAGGGTCTGCTCTCGAGGGCTGTGTGCTGCTGTGATTAAACTCACTGGATGCATTCAGCTGGAAGTAATGAATTACACATTAATCCTTCTAATCTATTCCTCCACTGCTGGATTTCCTAATCAGAGCAAACAAGCACGCTCCCGCTGTAAGTGCACATGTGTGTGAATCGAGATGAACCTCTGGTGATCCTGTTTCTCTGTAGCAGCTTGTGTTCCTTGTTTTTGTATGATGTCCCGTCCTGGTGGGGTTTGTCCTCATCCCCGGGGCATCTCACCTCAATCGACTGTTGCCATCTGTCGGGCGCAGATGAGGCTGTTAGTCTGTTTGACCACGTCTTGAGTGAGAATTAAATTACTATAAGATTAATTGAGTTTTGATTTGTGGAAGCAGAGAGCCGACACCTTGTTGGTGGTGATGTGATGGATGCCCTCCCCAGTTTAGTGTCATTGGTTGTCACGTCATAGTCATAGCGATGTGATAATGTTATGTCAGCATCGTGATGCTGTTGTGTCAGTATTGTGATATTGCAGTATTGTGAGTCGTGTCAGTATCGTGATGCTGTTGTATCAGTATTGTGATATTGCAGTAGTGTGAGTCGTGTCAGTATCGTGATGATGTTGTGTCAGTAGTGCTGATATTGCAGTATTGTGAGTCGTGTCGGTATCGTGGTGTTGTTGTGTCAGTAGTGTGATATTGGCAGTATTTTGAGTCGAAGCAGTAATCGTGATGCTGTTGTGTCAGTAGTGTGATATTGCAGTATTGTGAGTCGTGTCGGTATCCCGATGTTGTTGTGTAGTAGTGTGATAATGCAGTATTGTGAGTCGTGTCAGTAGTGTGATGCTGTTGTGTCAGTAGGTGTGATATTGCAGTATTGTGAGTCGTGTCAGTATCGTGATGATGTTGTGTCAGTAGTGTGATATTGGCAGTATTGTGAGTCGGTCAGTAGTGTGATGCTGTTGTCAGTAGGTGATATTGCAGTATGTGAGTCGTGTCCAGTAGTGCTGAGTGCTGTTGTGTCAGTAGTGTGATAATGCAGTATTGTTGAGTCGTGTCAGTATCGTGATGCTGTTGTGTCAGTAGTGAGATAACTGCAGTATTCGTGCAGTAGTAGTGTCAGTATGGTTTGATGTTGTTGTGTCAGTAGTGTGATAATGCAGTATTGAGTCGTGTCGTATCGTGGGCTGTTGTGTCAGTTAGTGTGAAATTGCAGTATTGTGAGTCGTGTCAGTAGTGTTTGATGATTGTTGTGTCAATAGTGAGATAATGCAGTATTGTGAGTCCGTGTCAGTTAGTCGTGATGCTGTTGTTGTCAGTAGTGTGATATTGCCACCAGTATTGTGCAGTCGTGTCAGGTATCGTGATGCTGTTGTGTCAGTAGTTGAGATAATGCAGTATTGTGAGTCGTGTCGGTATCCCGATGTTGTTGTGTCAGTAGTGTGATAATGCAGTATTGTGAGCCGTGTCAGTATCGTGATGCTGTTGTGTCAGTAGTGTGATATTGCAGTATTGTGAGTCGTGTCAGTATCGTGATGCTGTTGTGTCAGTAGTGTGATATGCAGTATTGTGAGCCGTGTCAGTATCCTGATGCTGTTGTGTCAGTAGTGTGATATTGCAGTATTGTGAGTCGTGTCAGTAGTGTGATGCTGTTGTGTCAGTAGTGTGATATTGCAGTATTGTGAGTCGTGTCAGTATCGTGATGCTGTTGTGTCAGTAGTGTGATATTGCAGTATTGTGAGTCGTGTCAGTATCGTGATGCTGTTGTGTCAGTAGTGAGATAATGCAGTATTGTGAGTCGTGTCGGTATCCCGATGTTGTTGTGTCAGTAGTGTGATAATGCAGTATTGTGAGCCGTGTCAGTATCGTGATGCTGTTGTGTCAGTAGTGTGATATTGCAGTATTGTGAGTCGTGTCAGTATCGTGATGCTGTTGTGTCAGTAGTGAGATAATGCAGTAGTGTGAGTCGTGTCAGTATCCCGATGTTGTTGTGTCAGTAGTGTGATATTGCAGTATTGTGAGTCGTGTCAGTATCGTGATGCTGTTGTGTCAGTAGTGAGATAATGCAGTATTGTGAGCCGTGTCAGTATCGTGATGCTGTTGTGTCAGTAGTGTGAGTCGTGTCAGTATCGTGATGCTGTTGTCAGTTATATGCTGCTGTGGTGTCAGCAATGTGGTATCCATAGCAACATTATGGGCCCTATTTTAACGATCTGAAACGCAAGTGTCAAAGCGCGAAGCGCAAGTAAGTTTGTGGGCGGGTCTCGGCGCTGTTGCTATTTTCCCGGCGGGATAAATGGCTCTTGCGCCCGGCGCAAATCTAAAATGGGTTGGTCTGAAGTAGCTTCATTATTCATAGGTGTGGTTTGGGCGTAACGTGAAATAAACCAATCAGAGCGTCATCCAACATTCCCTTTAAAAGCAGGTGCGCAAGTTCCATTATGGATTGCTATTATTATGGCGTATTTACCAGGCGCACGCCAGGAGCGGTTCACAGCCGAGGAGACTGATGTTCTTGTAAGAGCAGTGAAAGACAGAGAAGTTGTGTTGTATGGGGATGGGAGAAATCCACCCAAAATAGCGTCGGTTAAACAGGCGTGGGAGGAAATAGCCACAATTGTTTCATCGATTTTTTTTTCCTGGTTCTTGACGGACAAACCAATTTGTCAGATGTCCTTATATACATATATGACCTCAAACAGGTCTGATCCTTAATTACTACAATTAGCCTGAATAATTTGTAAGCTAGATTTATGCCTATTTTTTCACATCTTCGTGGCACACCACAATGATTTCCGTCATCTCATGTGTTAATATTTTTTTTTAAGTGTAACAATTTATGATTTGCAAAAATAACTGTTGCATCTGTGTAGATTACATGAGCAAAGTGTATACGCGTTGTGCACGCTATACATTATGGTCAAGCATGCGCCCTTAAAATAGCATAATGAACAACGCGCAACGCGACACTGACTTTAGACTAGTTTTTTTCTGGTCAGTGGCGCAATTGTTTAATGGAAAAGCAAAATAGCACCAGGGATTGTTTGCGCCGGAACACGCCTCCTTTTTTGCGCTGAACCGCCCAGGGAGCGCAAGTTCATTCACTAGTTTAGCGAAGTGCTTCTGTGGAGGGAAAAGCGCGCTTTGCGCAGGTGCAAAATAGGAATGACACATGCGTCGGTGTACAAAGTCAATTGCGCTGGGTGCAAGATAGGGCCCTATGTGATGGTTATGTCATGCCCTCAGTCTGATGAAGAGCATCTGCAGATCTTACCAGGTGTAATGGATGTTTAATTGAAGCGGTTGCTGTAAGCGAGGCTGTTTGTGTCTTTTAATTAGAGGAATAAATTGCACTCATTACAGAGTTTGATTTCAAATAGAGCTGGAAGCAGATGTGGATGTGCAGTGCACCTTAAACGCGTCTCTGTGAGTTTCATCACATGAGTCAGACGTGACAGAAACAACATTTCCTTATCAGACTCTGTTTCAATGGATCTGTGTTTGTGCGTGAAGCTGGTCTGGCTCTGGTTGCAGTCAGTTTGATTGTAGTGAGGAGGATGAATCCATGGTGTGGAGGGTGGAGAAGCGACTGCAGCTGTAGGCTGAGTGTGATCTAATGTTCTGTCGGCTGCTCAGATTTCAGGGCAGGTTCAGGGTTTGGTTCATGGCTGGAGTGAGGCTCATCAGTCTGTTTTGATCTGCCTCTGATGATTTATGGGTAAGGGTTACAAGTGTTTCTTCAACAGTAACTAAAGATGCTGATCCAGGAACAGACGTGGGTGTGTGTTAATAGTTTTTCAGCTTGATTGAAAGGCAAGGGTTAATCTGAGAGTTTAATTACATCATTGGTCACTAGTCAGCAGGTAATTCTTCATATCCCAAGCACTGATTTAATTACAAACAGTGTTTTCTCATAATGAGCAGTTTGGGTGTTTATACAGTGCAGAAGAGTGTGTTCACAGAGACAAACCAAAGACTTTCCAGTGTCTCTGCGTCTCTATTTCATGTGCTGTTTGTGGAAAGACTACAGACTACTATTATAGTTTTTATGAAAATTTTGTACATTTCCATTGGAAATGGAAATGCCCATTTATAATTTGTTGAATGTTTAAGGTAAAGTGATTTTAATGTGTTTCTGTCATTTTACTGTTAGACAGATTCATTGAAAGTTGATCTTATCATTAATGAAGCTTCACAGTGCTCTTCTGAAGAGCCAGGATCACTTCATGATGAACAGACATAACTTCACACACAAATCTGGTGAACAGGAGCTCAGACAGACGGACCGTGTCTGACGCTGGTTTTGAGTGAACACTTCTGTATTTTGTGAGTCAGATGAGCTTAGCTGATGTGTAGATCATGGTTTGATTCGACAGGCGTGTTTGAGTTGTGTGTTTGTTCAGTTGTGCTTCTCAATCCGCTGTATGTTCGGTCTTTGAGCTCTACACACAAAATGGCTTCCCATGTTTCCTTTGTGACAAGATGCCTGGCTTAAGAGGAGATCTGCCCCATCCCTCTCTCTCACACACACACACACACACACACTCGCTCTTTGATGGAGGCTGTCGCTGTATCTTTCTGGGGTTTCTGTGTGTGTTTTAGGGATGTAAAGTAGGTCATGATGGGAAACCGTCTCTGCACCGCTGCTCTGCTTGAGTTTGCAGCTCATTCTAATTCGAGGTAATCGAGACACTCTATCTCTTCATGCGTCATCAGTCTGTTTTAGCACTGAAGATCATGTGGAGATCACAGTAACTTGTGATGATGTTCTTTAATGCTGTTTGGACAACACAATAACTTAACACACACATCTGCAGAATAAGGAGAGAGATGATAAACAGCATGGTTTAGCAGTGCAGTGTCATGAACGCTTGAAAAGCTGCAGTTCTCCGTTGTGTTCGTGATGTCAGATGTGTGATTGACGGCTGTGAGTTTCTCTGACACACGTGATGCGTTACATAACAGTCAGACTCGACTGGGCCGCTTCTAATGATGGATGAGAGAGAAGACGACTGAACGCTCAGGGGATGCTCAGACTGTAAGAAAGAGAAAGAAACTCAAGTCACCAGTAAAAGAGTGAAGATCCTGCTGATTCTAGGACTCTGGGTTCATCACGTCCACTCAGATTATAGACTCTCTATGAAATCTACGTTATTTTATAGAAAAGTTTAAAAACTACAATCTAAAATCATATTGAAATATCTTTAATAGTTATTGATTTATAGGCATGTAAAATTAGGAAAAATAATATTTATGGCACTCAAACAGGTTCAATGCAGTTGGTTGACAGAAGGAAATGAGGTTCATCTCTAGTTTCAGCATTATTTGTTCTTTATATATTCCTCTTTAAATTTCAAACAAAATTACTCTCGTTTGGTTTTTGATTACTGAAAATGTGTACATTTTAATGATTTACTCATAGATCCATATTTAAGTTTCAATATCTCTGGGAACGAGCCATATCGACCATTAAAACTAAAGAAGTCAAAAGGAAAGCTTGTTAAGGCCCAGTATATTAAAGTGCTTTAAGATATCTTTAATGCTTCTCGAGTTACAGACATGCAAACTTTTGAAGGGAAAAAAAACTTGAAAAGTGCCTTTCCTCATTTGAATGACCAGTGCAGAGACTGTAAAATCGGGGTAATATGATCATATTTTCTTGACCTCGTAAGGACTCTAGCCGCTGCATTTTGGACGACCTGTAGCTTGTTTATTGAAGAAGCAGGACAACCACCTAGAAGTGCATTACAATAGTCCAGTCTAGAGGTCATGAATGCATGAACTAGCTTTTCTGCATCAGAAACAGATAACATGTTTCGTAGCTTGGCAATGTTTCTAAGATGGAAGAATGCAGTTTTTGTAACATTGGAAATATGATTTTCAAAAGACAAGTTGCTGTCTAATATAACACCCAGATTTCTGACTGTAGAGGAAGTAACAGTACATCCGTCTAGTTGCAGATTGTAATCTACAAGATTCTGTGCAGTGTTTTTTGGATGAATTATTATTATAATTTTTTTATTATTGGTTATCCATTCAACGTTTTACATTTATAATACACTCTGTCAGTTTAGATAATTTATAATCAAAAGCATCTCTAATGAATTGATTTTATAAAAAAAAAAAATAAAATAAAAAAAGTGTAGTTTTAGTAGTAGTACACTCGTTCGTACAGTGAGGGGCGTAACATTTCCGTCACATGCTTGAGGTGTTCGGCCAATCACAACACACTGGATAGCTGGCCAATCAGAGCACACCTTGCTTTTCAGAACGATGAGCTTTGTGTTTCAGAAGGCGGGGCATAGAAGAGAAACAATAATGTAGAATATGTGGGAAATTATTTGCTTTTTGAAGCTTAAAAATCATAAACATATTTCATTAGACCAAATACTGAGCTTTTTAGCATTGCATATGACCCCTTTAAGGTTTTTTTTTTTTTTTTTTTTTTTGTATATGATGATGGTTTTTCTCAAAAGAAAAGGTAAAAGTCTCAGAGCATGTGTTCATGTGTTGAGGCGGCAGATGCTGAAACACTGCTGGCGTCACACACACTATGATGTGTGTAGTAAACGATTCATTCACACAGAGACACACAGAACACCGTATTTATATTTAAAGAGTACTTTATATTACATTACATATTGCATTTTGTGCATTTAAGTGTACTAACTTGCTTTTGATTTATTCATCCAAACTTTGGCAGGTTCTGTGTTATTCTGCGTTATGTAGTAAATGTCACTCTTTATGACTGATTCCATGAATCCATCTGTGTTTACCACATCACAGAAATCACACAGCGAACACACTGCTCATGCTGCACTCATTCCTCCTGTGTATGAAGATACAAGTAGCTCATTGCCTAAGATTTGTGATTATACATTAATATGGCAACAGAATAATTATTATTATCACTAATAATATTTTTTTATTATTATCAACAGAATAATTATTATCACTAAATTACTTTACTTTCATTTAATATTTACATTAGATTTTTTACGCTGTATTTCATCTCTTGTAAACGCCGCTCTGATGGTGCTGAAGGTCCAGATCTGATCATGAAGAGATCTGATTGTCTCCTGCATCGATCACATCCCTAAAAACAGAAACGCTGCGTCTCCATCGATCCCGCGGAGCAGATGAAAGGCCTGCTCTCACTCAGGTCCTGCTGGCTGATGACAGCCGGTGTTTGATCCTCGCAGAGCTTCACCATCGACCGCTCGTCCTCAGGAAAGGTCTTGTTCTGCATGTGACGTGATCATGATCTGAGCTGGTGCTGGTGCTGATGATGATGATGATGATCATGATGATGATGATGATGATGATGATGATGCTTCTGTCAGAGATTACTCTCCTGTGTTTCAGACCTGCATGACTTCTGTTCATGTGGAACATAGATCTTACTGAGATATTTTCAGAAGTGTGTGTGTGTGTGTGTGTGTGTGTGTGTGAACTCACTCGTTCTTTTGATTCTTTTTGTTGTTGTTGTTTTTAGTATCCAGACTGCTTGTGTGGTGTTGTTTTTTATTTAAACCTGCAAAGAAAGCAATTAGGAGTGTTAGAATCAAACACGTTCATCTGACGGCTGCCTCTAGTGTCTCTGACTCAGCCATTGATTAAACACACACACACACACACCGCAGTCATTATAATTCATCACTGGACGCACAACAAATCAAAGCACGTCGGTCACAGCTCAGTCTGATGGGGTTGTGCGGTTGCTAGGATGCTGTGTGTGGTTGCTAGGCTCTGTAGATGGGATGCATTAGCTAATGGAGCTGATTCAGAAGTCAGTGCACTGTGCTCCCAGCATGCACTGCAGCAGGAACACATTATGCAGAGGGCTGTTTGTTCTTGTGGAGTGGTGATGATTATTCACAACATCTCTTCTGTGATGTGTTTATGGGATGGTTCGTCTGGTCAGCTGATCTCTGCATTACTGAGGTCTGTGAGGATGAGGATGAGGATGAAGATGTCTGCCTCTGCACTGCTCTAGAATAACAGCTTGAGCGCAGACCATCAGGAATAAAGGTTTTCATGAAGGTTTCAGAGCATCTCACTGACATACACACACTACTTCCTTCACTCGTGTGTGTGTGTGTGTAAGAGAGAGAGAGAGAGAGATGGAGTGAGAGAGAGAGTGAGAATGAGTTAGTGAGTTAGTGTAGTTAGTGTGTGTTTTTGAGACATGCTCTCATTTCAGTCACAATTCATATTCATGAGAAGGAATGAGACTTGGAGAGATAGAGAGAGAGACAGAGAGAGAGAGAGAGAGAGAGAGAGAGGGAGAGAGAGGGAGAGAGAGGGACTCAGCATGTCTCTCATCCGTACCCAGCAGCCGTTGCACACTCTCTCTTTGTTTTTCTGGTTTGAGAATGGGTTGGTGTGATGTCTCTTCATGAACAGAGACGTGATGAAAGGAAACTGTGTCTTGCACTCGTCCTGTTGCTGTTTCTTCTGAGACGATTCAGTGCTGCCTTCCTCCTCCTCCTCTTCGCTCTGTTTCCCGTGAGGCTCTTGTGTTTCTCTGATGAGTGTTTCTCTGATAATTAGTCGGTTGCCAGATACTACAAGCTGTAGCCGGAGGGAAGGAGAGCAGCGATTGAGTCTAAACGGCTGTGTGTTTGTGAACGGCTGGACTGTGACGGTATCTCTCGTCCAGACTGAAACTGTGGAGATGTGGCTGATGTTCTGCTGCTCACCAGTCACTGAGACACTTCCTTTCTTCTTCTTATGCTTCCTGCTTGAATTATTAGTGCACAAACCCGCTGACGTTCTCAACCGCTGCTTATCTTCAGGAGTTGAGCAGAAGTGTTACTGGTTACTACAAGCACTGACTGCTTTCTTGCAGAACAGAGAAGCAAAGCCATGGGTTTGATTCCCAGAGAATACATGAATTAATCAAATAAATGACACCTTAATGCAAATGCATATTAGCAGAGATAGCTCATCAGTGGTCATTTCACACAGTTTTTAAAATAGTTCTGCTTACAAGGCTGCATTTTTAGTTTAATCAAAAATATTCAATCTATGTGAATCTGTGTTAAAGTGTAATGTATTTCTGTGATGCTCCGCTGTATTTTCAGCATCATTCCTCCAGTCTTCAGTGTCACATGATCTTCAGAAATCATGAAAATATGATGATTTACTGCTCAAGAAACACTTCTGATTATTATCAATGTTGAACACAGCTGTGCTGCACAATATTTCTGTGGAAACATGCATTTTATTTTTCAGGATTCACAGCATTTATTTGAAATAGAAATCCTCTGGAACATTGTTAATGTCTTCACTGTCACTTTTGATCAATTAAATCTGTCTGTTATTTAATGATATTAATTAATAGTATTAAAGTATTAATTTGTAAGTATAAGTATTAGTGAATTGTCAGCTATTGCCAACTATGCGCGCGCGTGTGTGTGTGCGTGTGTGTGTGTGCGTGTGTGTGTGTGTGTGTGTGTGTGCGTGTGTGTGTACGGATCATTTTATTGCAGTATTCCAATGTAAATAGATCAGGTCTATATTTTGTCTGTAGTATGTTTAATTTAGTTATCATCATGGGCAATATTTTATTTTATTTTTTATTTTTTTGTTGAGTAAAACCTCTGATCAGTCCAGTGCACGCGCGTGTTGTGTGTGTGTGTGTGTGCGTGCGTGTGCGTGCGTGTGCGTGCGTGTGTGTGTGTGTGCTGGAATGTTCCTGCAGTGATGTGCTTCATTGGTGGTGTGATCAGCTTGACTCACTGCAGAGCATGTGTTGTATAAAGCCGTGCCTGGGCTCTGATGAAGCTCCATTAGGGCCCTGTTCTCAGCGGCTGATTGGCTCTTGATCTCAGAGTCTGGAACACAATCAGTCATGAGCGTAGACACACGACTGAAGCAGACGCAGTGACCTCCGGCTCTCATTCACACTGCAGCTACTGTAGACTGATGCTCTCTCTGATGGTGTGTTTGTGTCTGTGTTTCAGCTGGGACGACCTACATCTTCGGCCGCGGAGGAGCCCTCATCACGTACACGTGGCCCCCGAACGACCGGCCGAGCACGAGGGCAGACCGGCTGGCCGTGGGCTTCAGCACGCAGCTGAAGGAGGCCGTTCTGGTGCGGGTGGAGAGTGCCAAGGGACTCGGAGACTATCTGGAGCTTCACATAGTAAGAGCCAAGCCTGGGGACCGGATGGGCGGAGTTTGAAAGAGGGGGTGTGACACTGGGTGGAGCTGGTCTTGAAGCACAAGGGAATGGATGAGGGTGGGGCTTATGATGACTGGTTTATATAAGAGGGCGGGGCTTGCAGTGGTTTACAGTGACTGATGTATATTGGATGTATAGGCAAAAACAATGAGATTTTATTTTTTAATCACCAAAAACTTTTTGGGTTTCAGGATATTTTTCAACCAAAATTTGAAAAACTTTGTGAACTTTCATGGAGGAACCATTAGCTCTTTGGTTACTGCCTCAAATTCTATGCATGACACACTTTTAGTTATGACTTGTAAAACTATACTTAGCATACTGTGTAGTAAATAAATAGCAAATGTTCGTCTTTAACCTACAGATTTGAAAATGCCATTGGTTATTTACAGGGCCTAACGTTAAACCAACTGATGGAAATGAAAACTGAACTTGTAACAGTTTTATTGCAAAGCACAATATTATAAATTAGATCTCGTGATTGAGTTGAAACCAAATTATTGTTGTATAAGCATAGCAAGCATCATAGCAAAAAGGCTAACGAAGAGTTATACCCACCACCAATTAACATTAGCTCTTCATTCATGAAATGGATACTGTAATCATACAGAGACAATAGTTGCATACCTTTATCTTTTGCTCGTTTCTCCACTTCTTCTTTTCTTTTTTTTCGAAATTGGGCACCTGGCTTCTCCATCTCTGTTTATTTGGCACTCGACAATCAACAGATTTCCCATCCCCCCCCCTGTCACTCAGGACCAGAAGTCAAGACTCAACCGATTCACCTTGATGACCACATAATCGTTTTGTATTACCTAGTTTCATTTGCAGGAACTATAGGCCTGTATTATAACATTATGAATGAAATGTGCGTTATTTGGAAGAAAGTCGAGGTGTGTGACTGACTTTAGCCTATTATTCATTATATTACTAGTGTGGATCCCCCGTCCTGTCTGTTCCATTTGAGAGAGACCCAGAGGTGAAATGTCGCCCGCGGTACATTTTCAGTAAGCAGGGAGCGCCGGCAGCTGCAGGGAGCGCCAATTCACCAATTCCACACACAGTCAAATTATATAAATGATGAAAAACCGCTTTGCAACGCAGAGGATTTTATTTTATTTTTTTATCTGCTCGTGCTGCTGCCTCAATGTGTCAGGAAAAATGATGCCTGGTCAGCTGCCCGGTTCACCCGTGCCTAAAACCGCTTCTGGTGCTTACAGTTAGTGGTTTATTTCAGATTTTTACAGGTGAAGCATAGGAGAAGTTAAGTTCTTTTAGAGACATTGTTCTCCATCTGCTGTGATCGTGAGAGAAGTGAGAGCAGTTTTCTGAGCTCTACATATGTCTTGTTTTATTCTGATGTCTTATAGGTGAATTGGACCGTGTGTGGGAGGATTTTCAAGCTTAAGAAGTAGAAACACGCTCTTTTCAGTTAGTGCTGCTCTAAAGCTGGAGCGGTGAGGGGAAGCTGCAGGGGATCGTGGGAAACCACAAGTGTGCCCATAGATATACATACATAATCCATCTGTAAATGAGCAGAGCTTTTACTTACTGTAAAATACTTGAACCTCTCCAGCGTATAAGTAGTTTTGTTTAAAAGAGAGAGAGTTCATATTAATTTGATATACGAAACTATGGACTAAAAGCATTGCAACACAACAGCAGCTGCAATGGCAGATGGGATGTGTGTGTGTGTGTGTGTGTGTGTGTGTATTAAAGACTGTATTGTGTAAATCTGTCTGTTGTTCTATCCATCTCTCTATCGTTCTGTCTGTCGTTCTGTTGATCTATCTCTGTGTGCCCATGTCTCTTCAGTAGATAGATGGTTTCTCATCTGGATTTCTCTGGAGCTTCAGTTTGTTCTTCTAGCATTCACCCTAAATCTCCAGCCCCTCTCTCTCTTTCTGAGATCAGTTACTAAGTGTTTTCTGCAGTAATTGTTTCTCCGAGTGTGTGTTGAAGGACAGATGGAGGCTCTCAGGCTGTTGATGCTGTCGAACCTCACCATCGCTGCTTTCTCACCACACACTCCTGTGTTTGTGAGTCAGCTGTGATAAAGACCTTGGATTGTGTGTGTGTGTGTGTGTGTGTGTGTGTGTGTGTGTGTGTGTCGGGACTATGGTGTTTGTGAAGGTGTGCGGTGATTAATCTTTGTGTTGGTGTCTGGAGGGGACGGCAATTAATTTTACCCTGCGTGGGAGGAAACACTTTCAGCCCTCAAGCCACACACACACACACACACACACACTGTTGTGTTCTCCAGTTCGAGTTTCAGAAACGAGGGCATCATTATGAAGAATAAAAGTGAAGCAGGTCAGATTCTCAGAGTTTTATACTCTATTAGTTACTGCAAGCCTCAGTTCAATCAAAAGTAACATCATTGGTGGATATTTGTTCCTATTTTAATCCTAAAGGTGTTTTATTTTGGTGAAGCTTCGAATCGTTTGTCACAGTGAATCTCCAGTCATTGGTTCATGAATGTTCAGATGTTTTGAGCTGTAAAACAGAGATCCTGCGGTGGAGCAGCGTGTCTGTCTGTAGTTTGTGATATCTGGGGTTTATCTGATCATCACTTGTTCAGGTGTCAGTGTGAGCTCTGACACTCACTCACGGCTGATGAACGGCCCGCGCTGATGCTCCTGGGTGTTCAGAGACGCTCCATTAATCTCAGACTGACGCTTCTGTGCTGTAGGTCACTTACTAGGGAGCATCTGGGCATCTCTCTAATCTTTCTGGAGTCCATTAGAACGGAGCCGCGCTGTGTTTCTGTCTGAATGCAGGATGATCCTCTCACCCATGTCATCGTCAGCACTGAGGAAGCCAAATCTCATTCATTTTCTAATTAGGGGAACCGTTTTTAATGGTAACTTATAAACCTTTAAAGACACAGCTACTTTGAGATTCTTTCTTGATGGTATGTGCTTTTGTAAAAGTCATGAACACGCATTATTTGAAAATGTATTCAGCAACCATGTTAATATCACTTTAAGTTTGGGATCTTCTCTAGAAGTTCTTTGGCTTTTTAAGCTAGTTTAATGGTTCCTTTGATTATCTCTGAACTAGACTCAGAGATGTTTGTGAGTAAATCAGATGTCACCTGAGAGTCTCTTGAGTCCGGAGCGGTTCCTGATTCTCGTTAACAAGCTTCATCTGTGTCTTGTGCGGTGGAGAGAGTGTGTGTGTGTGTGTGTGTGTGTGTGTGTGCAGGATTCAGGCGCGTCGGCTCGGGGACTCCTCAGGTTTTAATGATGTTTACGAGGCCGCAGGAACAGGGGTTTTTTAATGAAGGCTCTCCCTTGTGCTTTGGTCCTCGTTGGCTATTGTTTGCAGGAGCAGTAACACAACTATTACACGTGAATCAGTGCGTGTATGTGTATCTGAGAGGAAGCACAGAAGCTCAGCAAGAGGACCAGCAGATGACCTTTGACCTCCAGTCACAGCACACGTCACGCTCATGGTCTTCTCACGTTCACATAATAATTTCATCTTACACTGATTTTTTCCTTTCTTTTCTTTTTCTGTTCTTCTCGGATGGCAATGTTAACCAGACGAATGTATCTGCTTTCTGAACATTTGTCTCACTTTATTTGCATTGTTTCCTTGCCTTCACATTGTGCTTTTAAATTGTGTAACATAGAATTAAACACACACACACACACAGTATCTATAAAGCCACAGCAGAACTGGACAGCAGTGTCAGTTTCTGAATGAATCCATGTTTTGAACGAATCAGTTGAAGCAATGATTCAATCGGAGAGCCGTTTACTTAATTCCTGAATGAAACGAATCGAATGAATGAATGACTCAAACACATTTACCATCACCTGCTGGCAGTTTTAGTTTATTTAGAGTATCATTTAATAGTAATAATAATAAAAAACCGTTAAAGTGATAGTTCACCCTAAACATTTGATGTTTTCTGTCATCATTTCCTCACCTTCGTGTCGTTTCAAACCTGTATGACTTTCTTTCTTTTGTGGAACATTAAAGAATGTGTTTTGAAGACTGTTGATATTAAAGTTGATTCGGTGAGCAGTGACTTTCAGTGTATGTTTCTGAAGTCATCATCTGTTATATTCCATAGTTCATGGTAGGCTGTTGTAACTTGTATGTGTAGTTAATTTTATGGTGAATTAAGTACAATACTTATTTCTAAAGCTATTATTTAATGTCTACCTGATACTTTTCTCATTTAACACAATAATAGCTTTAATTAATCACAGCCAAATTTAGCTTTATATAGTAGTATTTAATAGTAATTGTTTTTAAGAAATGTGTATAAGAAATTAACCCAAAACAAAGAACTTCATAATGCTACATATTGAACAGTATTGCTGATATGTTCTGGTTTGTGAGTTCCCAGCATGCACTGCAGCATGAATAAATGATGCAGCTACTGTTCTGTGTTATATTCTCTCCTGAAACAATGATGCAGAAGCAGATTCTGAAAGCACAGAGATCTGATGCTGGTTTGTGTCTCATTATCTGCTGTTCCAGCCGGTGAGCGGCTTTGTTTAATTACATGTGTTCCTCTGAAGGGTGACGGTCACCGCTGGACACGGGTCCTGCCGTCAGGTCACATGGGTGGGCAGCTCTTCTCCTATTGGCTGCTGAGAGAGGCTGAGAGATGCTGATCAGTTCAGAATTAACACTCATTCAGAAAACAAATGATGTCCACACAGAGAGAGCAGAGTTAGTCTGCTAGTGTTCTGTTTCTGATAGCAGTCTGCAGTATGAAGGGTTTGCCTTTTTCCTTCAGTTTCGTGTACAAATGTCTGTCTGAACTAGAGGGTGACAGGGGAGTGGGTTTTCAAATCTCCCCTGTCCCACTCCCGAAAATAAAGTTCCATCTCGTCCCAATCCCACAAAAAATCTTTGGTCAGAATCTGTCAGTTACAGTAAAAAAAAAATACAGTATCGCCTTTATTTATATAGTGCTTTAAACAAAATACATTGCATCAAAGCAACTGAACAACATTCATTAGTAAAACAGTGTCTCAATAATGAAGAATGATAGTTAAAGGCAGTTCATCATTGAATTCAGTGATGTCATCTCTGTTCAGTTGAAATAGTGTCTGTGCATTTATTTGCAATCAAGTCAACAATATCGCTGTAGATGAAGTGACCCCAACTAAGCAAGCCAGAGACGACAGCGGCAAGGAACCGAAACTCCATCGGTGACAGAATGGAGAAAAAAACCTTGGGAGAAACCAGGCTCAGTTGGGGTCAGTTCTCCCCTGACCAGACGAAACCAGTAGTTCAATTCCAGGCTGCAGCAAAGTCAGATTGTGCAGAAGAATCATCTGTTTCCTGTGGTCTTGTCCTGGTGGTCCTCTGAGACAAGGTCTTTACAGGGGATCTGTATCTGGGCTCTAGTTGTCCTGGTCTCCGCTGTCTTTCAGGGCAGTAGAGGTCCTTTCTAGGTGCTGATCCATCATCTGATCTGGACACAGACTGGATCTGGTGGCTACGGTGACCTCGGAACAAGAGAGAAACAGACTAATATTAGCGTAGATGCCATTCTTCTAATGATGTAGAAAGTACGGTGTTATGTGAAGTGTTTCCGGTTCCGGTTTACCTAATTAATGCAGCCTAAAAAATCCTTTAACGGATTTGGATATTAAAAGCATATTAGTATGTTATGTGTATGCCAGGTTAAAGAGATGGGTCTTTAATCTAGATTTAAACTGCAAGAGTGTGTCTGCCTCCCGAACAATGTTAGGTAGGTTATTCCAGAGTTTAGGCGCCAAATAGGAAAAGGATCTGCCGCCCGCAGTTGATTTTGATATTCTAGGTATTAT
>NW_020526136.1:22500-28498 GCF_003368295.1 Carassius auratus
GTTAAATGGACTGCATTTATATAGCACTTTCAACAGACCCATGGTCATACAAAGTGCATTACGAGTTGCCTCACATTCACCCATTCACCAAAGGAGGTGGTGTCAGCCACACAAGACACATGCAGCTCGTCGGGAGCAGCTGGGGTTAGGTGTCTTGCTCAGGGACACCTCCACACTTGGTCAGGTGGAGCCGGGGATCGAACCACCAACCTTCTGGTTTGTAGACAACCTACATGAACGTATCATATGAGCCCTTTAACCATTATAAAACAAAGGATAGAAACCACTGACCAGTGTTGCCAACTGCTTTCAATTGGAAGTAGCTAAAACGGGTCAGTTGCTAGATGACCTCATAAATGTGAGTTCTCTGACCTATATTTATATAGATCATCATGGGAGAGTCTCGAATGTAGATAAGGTTTGTCCAAGAAATAGATTTTGTTGCTAGGCTTTTGAAAAAGGTTTCTAAAGGGCTAAAGAAGTCACTAAATCTAGTGTCAAATCACTGAACGGGCAACATTGGCATACTGACTACAACATAGTACATTCATATTTCATTGTTTCATATCTCTCTTGTTTTTGCACGTGTTCATTATTTCATTGCATGAAAGCATGGACAAAGATTATGACCACACAATCTGGTCTGTCTCATTGCATTATTATCACAAATGAACTAGGCAATATGCTTACAAAATCTTTTTTTATTTTTAAATTAAGGGTGAAGATGTCTACTTTTCTAGGCCGGACATCACTTTTGGGTCACTGCTATGCAGCAGTATATTTTATGACTTTACAACTGACTTCACCCGTGCTGATAAACAAGGCACTTTTACGAGGATTGTGGTCTTTCCTGGAGTTATTGGAGTCAGTGATGGAGCTCACGGCTGGTTTTCTGGGTGGATGTGTCGTTGTATTGGCAGCAGTTCCTCCAGCATTTGCATTATTTATTTTGTGTTCAGTGCTCTGTCAGTCTGCTGTCAGCACTCCAGTGTGTTTGCTGCACTCTCGGTGACAGTCGACATTTGTTTGTATGCACATCCATCTTGCCATGATCCAGATGATGCAGCGTTTCAGTGTGTAAAAACTGATGTACATTTTATGCACTTTCAGTCCATCAGGTGTCCAGGAACACAAAAGAAAAAAGAATACAGATTGTTTTTTACCATACTTTATTTGATTTAAATGTTGTTTTATATATATATATATATATATATATATATATATATATATATATATATATATATATATATATATATATATAATCATCTCACCTAAATGTCTGATAATGCAGTGCGTTGTTGTTTTTATAATGTGATGATAGTTGCACAATAGCTAACACACATCACAAGCTGGTTTTGTGAGCTGTATGTCAGGCAGCTTTAAGCCCAAAGTGTAGCTCAGTCGTGTGTGTTCTGTGATGCACACTGTCAGAAGTGTATGCGTCCAACAGCGCAGGGGAAAGGGGACTGTAATCTGTGTGTTTGAGTATGTGTGTGTGTGTGAGCGCACCGTCTCTAGAGTGAATAAATGCTGAATGGTTTAAACACTAAGTCTTAAAGGTAGGGTATGCAATTTCAGTAAGACTAGCGATGGCAAGCAAGCTTTGAAATCAAGATCCCACCCTCTCTGTGTAATCACATTGCAAAGCTGCGCCTCCAAAACATGAACACGTATTTGATTAGACAAACATTTTATGGTCCTATGGCTTCGACAGACGATATAAATTCAGTTAATACAAATACATTTAGACCACTTAACCTAATTAGTGCTATTGGGATTTGAAGAAACCAGCATAACAAAAAATGTTTTTGAACCAAATTACCTCCACTGCCTTTAAAAATAAATGCTAAATTCTAAACTTTAGTGATGATGCAACACTGCCTCGACTGTGCAAGTGACAATCCTGTGTCAGTTGTGCATCTTGTTTATAGTGCAGACGAGATGTGGTGATTTGAAACCGTTTTCGAAAAAACAAAAAAAAAACATAATTATAGTAGAGCTACACGATTCTGGATAAATTGAGAATCTGATATATTTATTGATATAATTGTGAATATATATATATATATATATATATGTATATATTTAATGATCACAATCCTCCCACGATTCTGAACTATACAAAATAATGTATGACAAAATATTAATTGTTGCAGTCTATTAAAATTGTTTGATTAATTTAAATGAATGATCAGACATTTTAGCATATAATGTATTTTAAATGGCATATCTACTACACCATTTGTTTGTATTAAAGTTATGAAAAAGCGATTAGAATGAATGATTCGATGACTTACTCATAAATACTTCACTTGTTTCATTGCTGGATGAATCAAGGTTTTTGAACAAATCTCTCGATTGATTCAATGACAAATACTTTTTTAACAGTCAGGACAATCCAATCGTAATAGGACTAGAAGCACACACACACACACTCGTAATCAGAATAACACACACACATGTAAACACATCAAATCAGATAGAGTTGGCCAGATCCGACTAAAATTTCGATTGGATTGTAAGGGGTGTTTTGTTCCTTTTGTAATCCGAGCGAGAGGACATGTAAACACTTGATCAGATTGAAAACCGAAACTGGAAAATACCGCGCATGTGCAGTGATGTAGAAATAGTGTAATGACGTATGAACGAGCTGTTCTTCCTGTTAAATAAAGTGTCCCATCATTATAAATCTCCGCTTTCACTCAGCATCTGTGAAGTGGAGCAGGACAACGTCCCACCAGAGTCCTTGATTAAGACTCTCATCAACAACTACTGGTTTTGGGTGCAGGAAGGAGCACTTCTGCTCCAATTTATATATATGTTTTAAGTAAGCAGCACTGCACAACAGTTCATGTGCTGGTCGTCACCTACTTGGACCGAAATTAGATAAATATCACATGTAATTTTTAAAAACAGTATGATGAAACAGCGGGAAACTCTGTATATTCATGCAATGTGCGCATGTTAGAAGTTTGTGACATATAAACTCACATATTAACCTGATCACTTTATTTAGTGTTCATGTAAACACTATGTTCAGATTCGTCATCAGAATAAATTCACTCTGACGGAAGCAAAAAGTGTGAATATAAACGCACCTATTATCTCCACCTAGTGGAGAATCAATGCAATCACCACTAACTTTATTTGAAGCGCCTCTTCAAAAGATGGCTTGCTCTGTTTTGATCGCTAGACATCAGCGTTTATATCTGAATTATGACCTTTCATTCCAGTATTTCTGTGATAACACGAATGACTGTAAGACAGAAATAATGCAGTTTCTTACCCAAACATGCTAACTGTCTGCTCTCTGTGTCTCAGCTTTCAGTGTTCTAGTAATACTTCTTCTAGGGTTCAGTAGACAGCAAAGGCTGAGTATGTGATTGAATCAAGATTGCGATCTTTAAATGATTACTCATGCCGCTCTAAACTGTAGCTCACCTTCAGCAGTATAATTACTGTACCTGCGGCAGGCAGAGGGTAAAGGGATACTCCACACTAAAATAAAAAATGATCTCATTAATCACTTTACCTCCCTGTCGTTCCATTAAGCTTTGAAAATCTTCGGAACACAATTTAAGATATTTTGAATGAAAACCGGGAGGCTTGTGACTGTCACATTGACTGCCAAGTAAATTACACTGTCAAGGTCTAGAGAAGTATGAAACACATCTTCAGAATTGTCCATCTGTCATCAGTGGTCAATCTGACTTTTATGAAGTCATGAGAGTACTTGTATGCAAAGAAAATAAAAAGAATGACTTTATTTAACAATGTGTATCTCCGCATCACTGTAGCACCACTGTGGGTTCGAGTCTGGGGCCAGCAGGGGATTGATTGTGTGAGGAGTGAATGTACAGCGCTCTCTCCTTCAATCACACGACTGAGGTGCTCTTGAGAAAGGCATCAAACCCCCAACTGCCACAGCATACATGATGCCCACTGATCTGTGTGTGTGTTCACGGTGTGTGTGTGTGTGTTCACTGCTCCAGGTGTGTGTGTGTGCACTTAGGATGGAATAGATGCAGAGCACTAATTCTGAGTATAGGTTACCATACTTGGTCACGTCCCGTCACTTTCACTTTTTGACATTCATTATCTTTAGTTCTCGTCTGGTTTTTATGGCTTCTGTGGCCTTTAGCTATGCTATTATCTTCCACAAGATATCCATGACTCTAACTCTCTTTTTCAAATCTTGTTTAAAGACACATCTTTTTAGGCTTATTACCGGTGATACTTTTATGTAATTTCTATCGAGTGTAAAAATATAAATGTGGGTTTGAATTTTTGTTCTGGCCACTGACCGTCTCTCTCTCTCTCTCTCTCTCTGTGTGTGTGTGTGTGTGTGTGTCAGGAGCGCGGGAGGGTCGGCGTGATCTTTAACGTGGGGACGGACGACATCGTCATCGAGGAGAGCGGGGTGATGGTCAGCGACGGGAAGTATCATGTGGTCAGATTCACACGGAGCGGTGGGAACGCCACACTACAGGTGGACAATCTGCCTGTGCTGGAGCGCTTCCCTTCAGGTGAGACACACACACACACACACACACGTGATCACGGTCATGACAGACAGACACGTGTCTCTGTCTCTCTCTAAGGAAGACGTTTTCTGTGCTAAATCACCACCTTATTCTGTGTTAATGGTTCAAGAGCTCATGCTAAACCTGTTTTGTTTGTGTGAAAAAGTGTGTGTGAATGTGTGCGTCTTTCAGTGTGTGTGCGTGCGTGCGTGAGCGAGTGCGTGTGAGTGAGTGAGAGTGTGTGTTTTGTTTGTGTGTGTGTTTGTGTGTGCGTGTGTGAGTGTGTTTGTGAGTGAGTGTGTGTGTGTGAGTGAGTGTGTGCGTTTGAGTTAGTGTGTGAGTGAGTGTGTGAGTGAGTTTGTGTGAGTTAGCGAGTGAGCGAGTGTGTGAGTATGTGTGAGCGAGTGAGCAAGTGTGTGTGAGCAAGCGAGTGAGTGTGTGTGTGTGTGTGTGAGTTAGTGTGTGTGAGTTGGTGAGTGTGTCTTTGTTTGTGTGTGAGTGAGTGAGTGAGCGAGTGTGTGAGTGTGTGTGAGCGAGTGAGCGTGTGTGTGTGTGTGTTTGTGTGTGAGTTAGTGTGTGAGTTAGTGAGTGAGTGTGTATGAGTTAGTGAGTGAGCAAGTGAGTGTGTGTGTGTGTGTGTGTGTGTGAGTTAGTGAGTGTGTGTGTGAGTGAGTGAGTGAGTGTGTGTTAGTTAGTGTGTGTGAGAGAGCGAGTGAGTGTGTGAGTGAGTAAGTGTGAGTTAGTGAGCGAGTGTGTGAGTGTGTGTGAGCGAGTGTGTGAGTGTGTGAGTGAGTGTGTGTGAGTTAGTGTGTGTGTTAGTGAGTGAGCGAGTGAGTGAGTGTGTGTGAGCGAGTGAGCAAGTGTGTGTGTGAGCGAGTGTGTGTGTTTGTGAGTGAATGTGTGTGTGAGTGAGTGTGTGTGTGTGTGTGTGTGTGTGTGTGTGTGAGTTAGTGAGTGTGTGTGTGAGTGAGTGAGTGAGTATGTGTGAGCGAGTGAGTGAGTGAGCGAGCGAGCAAGTGTGTGAGTGAGTTAGTGAGTGAGTGTGTGAGTGAGCGAGTGAGTGTGTGTGTGAATGAGCGAGTGAGTGTGTGTGTGAGTTAGTGAGTGTGTGAGTGAGTGAGTGAGTATGTGTGAGTTAGTGAGTGTGTGTGTGTGTGTGAGTGTGTGTGAGTTAGTGAGTGAGTGAGTGTGTGAGTGAGCAAGTGAGTGTGTGTGTGAGTGAGCGAGTGAGTGTGTGGTGTGAGTGAGTGAGTGAGTGTGTGTGAGTTTAGTGTGTGTGTGTGTGTGTGAGTGAGTGTGTGTGAGTTAGTGTGTGTGTGTGTGTGAGTGTGTGTGAGTTAGTGTGTGAGTGTGTGTGAGTTAGTGGAGTGAGTGTGTGAGTGTGGTGAGTGAGTGAGTGTGTGTGTGAGTGAGCGAGTGAGTGTGTGTGTGAGTGAGTGAGTGTGTGTGAGTTAGTGTGTGTGTGTGTGTGAGGT
>NW_020526137.1:0-23512 GCF_003368295.1 Carassius auratus
ACAAAGTTTTCGCAAGACAAATCAAAAATAAACTGCTCCTCTCCAAAGCAGCTTGTTAGTAAATGTAAGAGTCATAAAACTCACTGTGAGTTTCTCCTCTCCGTCACTTCTTTCTGGTTTGGTTTCTTCCTCCAGAAGCTCTTCCTCTTCATCTTTCACAACTTCAAGCCAATACCAGCTGTCTCTGGGAACAGTGATGTCCTAGAAGAATCATAACTCTGTAATAAACATGTTACTCAACACCACATCCAGACACAGAGAAGCTTAAAGTCTGATTTATGAGATAACAATCAGAAAATTCAGTCTGTTTTTTAAGATGTATTTGTTTTTTAAGTTTGGATCAAGTATAGCTTATATATGTGACTCTGGACCATTAAAAACAGTCATAAGGGTCAGTTATTTCAAAACTGAGATTTAAAGTCATCTGAAAGCTGAATAAATAATCTTTCCTTTGATGTATGGTTTATTAGGAGGGCAATATTTAAATGAGATACAAATATATAAAAAAATCTGTATATATATACATATATACATATATATATATATAATATATATTATATGTATATATACACATATATACATATATATATATATATTATATATATATATATATATATATTATATAATATATATATAACATATATACTATACATATATACATAACATATATACATATATATACATATATATATATATATACATATATACACTGTAAAAAATAAGTGTAATTTTAACTGTAAAATTTTGTAAAAACGCTACGGAAAAAAACTGATAATAGGTTAACAGTAAGTTCCCGTACTATATACAGGGAAAAACTGTAAAAGATCTAACAAAGCATTTAATGTAAATTTACAGTAAAATTCTGTTAATTATACAGCTTTTAGAAGTAAAAAAAGAACAAATCAATGTATAATTTACAGTCTAAAACTGTAAACTGATATTCCCAGAATTCCCTGCGTGACACTCCACGTTTGAAAGTATTTTGTTTAAATAATCATGTTTTTAAATAGTTCTTGTTATCAGTTATGTACATTTGAGCTTTATGTTACATCTTCTGTTTGCTTAATGAAAGTTTTTTGCATTATTTAAGTATCACGTGTGTTACCATGATGGTGTTTTCGTGTTTCCATAAATGTGCACCTTCTATATGTTAATATATACTTCTGCTTGTGGTGAAGCTACTTGTGATGAGCTTTGATACTTCATGTGGCTTTCTCTTATACAGTACCATCTTATTATTATGGTGGTTGTCAGTATTTTCAAGGTACAAAACAGATTTAATTTTGTGTGTTGTTGAATTTACTGGTTTATATTCACATTTTCTTGTTTGTAAATTACAGCTTTATATTGTAAAATTAACAGTTTTTGACGTAAAATGTGTTTACAGTTTTCTGTATTTTTACAAAATTATTCTGGCAACCACAGCTGCCAAAAAGTTTTTGTAAAACAACAAGAAATTTTTTACAGTATATATATATATATATTTATATATATATATATATATATATATATAATATATATATATATATATATATATATATATATTGATGTGTGTGTGGGTGTGTGGGTGGGTGTGTTTTGTGTGATAATTATTATTATTTTTTATTCATAGTTCAGGCTGTTATTGAGTAATATAATAATAATAATAATAAATTACTATTCTAATTTTTAAATACGCTAATAGCTCTTAGTAACTCATTTATATTTAATGTGCTTTCTATCCTTTAAAAAAAAATAAGACTTCTTATTTTAATAAAGTCAACCAACTTAAGATGATGAAGAGAGACTCTTAATATGACATCCCAAAATTATACACTTTAGAATAGATGTATTCCAATACTATTTCTATCATTTTAAATGATTTAATCAGCACTTATAACAACAATGATAACAAAAACAACAATAATATGCTGTTTGTTTACAATGAAACACATAGAAGAAAGTAGAAAGTCCTTGTTTGAATAAATATAACTTTATTTCCAAGAAAAACAACTATTGTACATTTTCACAAGGTATGTATATGCATATATTTATTCTAATGACTGTATAACAATACACTGGCTT
Organism: Carassius auratus; assembly: GCF_003368295.1. Classification (NCBI taxonomy): domain Eukaryota; kingdom Metazoa; phylum Chordata; class Actinopteri; order Cypriniformes; family Cyprinidae; genus Carassius; species Carassius auratus. Next base: position 2,065 of record NW_020526137.1, read on the forward strand.
TGTAAACTTCCACAACAACTTATAATATCCAATATAATATTTAATATATAATCTTATTAATATAAGATTGTCATATTAATCTACAGAGAATTTCCCGAAGCAGCAGTATTCATTATATATAAAAAGACAAAAAATGATTTTTTTCTTCCACATGCAGCGTCAGAGAATTTAGCTTCTACCCATTCTTGGATAATTTTTTTATTAAATAGATCAGCAATAGATTTGATGGGTTTCACCAGTGCAAACGGCTTCATTTAGGATCAGTGTGATATTAGTATAGAAATCTTTAAATCTCACTGATCTAAATCTCGCTTTCTAAATCTTTCATGCTTTTTTTTTTATACTGAAACATGAAACAATAGCAGATGTTCATGTGTTCAACAGATTTGTTGAATAAAACCAGCTGAAGCTCACATTCACAGCTGGTAATGCAACAGACACACAGTCTAATAAAAAGACCAGATGAAAATGCTAAGGGCACAACAGCCAAAAAATACAACAAACTGACCAGAACAAAATTGCATGATGCCTCAAATGGCACACATTTCATCATAATTAAAGGAAAGGATCATGTGCAAATAAAGTTATATGCAGTGAGGAAAAACAACCTGAATACAGTCTAAATACGGTTCAACTAAAAACGTACAATTTGCAAAGAATGTGTTCAATCTCAGGTCATCCAAGATCAGGATGAGTTTGTTTCTTCATCAGATTTGGAGAAATGTGTCATTGCATCAGTGTCTCATCAATGGATGCTCTGCAGTGAATGGGTGCCGTCAGAATGAGAGTCTGATAAAAACATCACAATAATAATCCATAGCACTCCAGTCCATCAGTTAACATCTGGAGAAGACAAAAGATGAACAATCCAGTATTAAGAGGTTTTTAACTTAATGTCTGGCCATAATATGAGTCCATAATGCATAATAATGTTTCCTTCAGTGAAAAAGCCCATCTCATGTTGTCTCTCGAATCAAAATCACACACACATGTGACACTGGACACTTTTTTTGAAACTGAGATTTATGCATCATCTGAAAACTGAATAAATAAGCTTTACATTGATGTATGGTTTTTAAGGATTATTAAGCTTGATTTCTGCAGATTTCACTCCTGGTTCAGACCAGACCACTTTATCACTGAAGGAAGCATTATTATGGATTATGGACTCATATTTTAGCCGGTTTGATGTTAAAAATGCCTTAATGATGGGTTTTGATTCATACAAAGATTAAGTTTGTGTCTTCTCCAGATGTTAACTGATGGACTGGAGTGCTGTGGATTATTATTGTGAGGTTTTTATCAGCGTTTAGACTCTCATTCTGATGGCACCCATTCACTGTAGAGCATCCATTGATGAGACACTGATGCAATGCTACATTTCTCCAAATCTGATGAAGAAACAAACTCATCCTAATCTTGTATGACCCGAAGACGAGCATATTTTTAGCCCATTTTCATGTGGCAGAACTCTTCCTTTAAATTATAGGCCCGTATCAAAACACATACAACTACAAATGAGTGCAGAAACATCAGATCCTTGTTTGCTTTTAGATTGTTACTCCAAATGCTCAACACAATGTGGTGTCTTTAAATCATCGGTGCACCATCTTTAACCTGCGAGCATCTACAGCTCCTCACTTTCTAGCCTTCGCTCTGGTTGGGAGGCAGAGAATATGACGGGGCTGTTGTCGCTCATAGAAAACGCTGACTTTATATCCAGACCCTGTCCGGTGAGAGCAGCGTATCGACTCCCGCTGAGCTGCGTCTTCTTCATCGGTGCATTAATGTGCTGATACCACTGAGCTGCAGAAAACCACATGTTTGGACATAACAGTTCAATTAAGAACATCTTTTGCATTTGGGTTGCATGCTATGTATTTATTTGTAGTCACATAGTTGACACAACTGCACTTTTAAGCATCTTTCTGGGTTAAATGTAATACAGTTGTACAATACTATATACATTTATATTTTAGGTGCTTTAGCTGCTTACAATTATTATTATTTTTTTAATCTTTATTAATCAGCTTTTTGCAGTTCACTTCATTAGTACAGTATTACAAAAGAGCTAATCAAGATACAAATGATTAGATTAATTTAATTAGATAATTACATTAATAATAAGATTAATTAATATTAGACAAAAACCTTAAAACAATTAGAATAATTACATATTAAAAATAGTTTTGGATAGAGTGTAATATAGAAATAATATATATAAAATGTAATGATAAAAAATAAAAAAAATTCTTAAAATAATTCTTTAAAAAAGAAGTAGATATAACTAATTAGTTTAATTTAGTTTAATTGTCAGAGAAATTTCTTAAAATAATTACAAAAATGAGTTTAAAATATTTTTAGATTTTAGAGTTAACATAGTAGTTTAATTCGGTTTATTATAACCAGAAATATAAAAATAGTCAGAAACATTACATTTTAAATATTTTAGATGTAGTACAATATAGTAGTTTAATTCTAATATTATTATAGCCATTTCCAAAAATATTTTTTTTAACTCTAAAACATTTAAAAATGCTATAATAAAGTAGTTTAAATTCCTTTTTAATTATCAGAACTTAAAAAAAACTAACCCTAACCCTAAACATTTAATGACGAGTATTAATGTAGTAGTTTAATTTAGATTATCATTTATTCCTGACCAGCTAACAAAAGTACTGTACTCTGCATTTGTAGTCAATGCAGAAGAAAAGCTAAAATTGTAGCTAAAATGCTTTACACCTGAACTATTTCTTAACTTCACTAATATACAGTGCTGAGATATTAATCAATGTAACTGACTCACCATATATGTCTAGTCTTGCTGTGCATGATATGATTCCTGCTTCATTTTTTGCAGAGACAGTGTACCAGCCAGCATCTTCCTTTCTAGTCGGTTGAATCAGTAGACAAACATAACCTGTCGTGTCCTGATGCATGCTGGGATAACAAAGACACAGAAAGTGCAATTCATTTACTGTGCATTTGTGTTCTCATGCTGCAAGTGAAAAGCACAGTGTTGATCATTTGTGGGAAAGCGTGCTCTGGTCCAGCAGATGTGAACACACTCACCTGACTCTGGCCTTTGAGTGAGGGATTGTGTCATTGTCTTTCTTCCAGTAGATGACCGGCTGAGGCATCCCCACAACTCTGCACTCCAGACGCACCGGGGAGCCCTCGGCGATGCCCGTGTTCTGCAGCTTTTCCACAAAATGTGGCGCCTGCTTCAGCTCTTTTCCTGCGTGTGTTCATTTAACAGGGGAAAGGAGATCAAGTATTTGTGTGTTATTAAGCTGTTGCATGTTATTATGTCAGAATTGCAAGATATAACGTCCAATTCTGAGAGAAAAAAAGCTGATTATTTTATTACAGTTGCAAGTTTATATCTCACAATACTGACTTTATAACTCTTAATTGTGCTTTAATAAATCAACAGGTCATTAAAAAAAAAAAAAGAAATCTGAGACAAGAAGTCAAAATTATGGCATAAAGTGATAATTTTTTAGATTGTCAACACGTTTTGACATAATTATAATTTTTCTTATAGTTACAATGTTTTATCTGACAAGATGTTAAAAAAGGTATAAGATATGCCAAAATTATGACTTAGAATGAGTCAGAATTGTGAAACGTCATAATTATAACTAAAACATTCAATTATGGCATAAAATGTAAATAATAAATAGTAGTCATAATTATGTGGGGAAAAAAAAACAAAAACCAGCATGCATCGAAATTATGACATAATTATGACATAAAAGGTTAAAATTGATGGACGAGGCTGAAATTATGAGTCAAAAATGTGTTAGTATGAAATTACAAAATTATTGAGTTACTTATGAGATAAAGCCATCATAAGATAAATTATGATATGCTAAGTCATAAAGAATATTTATTTTCACAATTCTGACTTTTCATCTCATAATGACTTAGTATGCCATGATTTCAATTTGTTTGTCACAATTATGAATTTCCGTCTCATAATGTCACTCCAAGTCATAATGACTTACAAATACAAATTTTTTCCCTTATGTGGCTTTCTAGTATTTTAACGTTAGAAAGACGTTCAGAAACGATCCAGCTCTTACCCACTACTCTGAGCTCGAGACAGAATGAACTCTGTCCTGCTTTATTTGAGGCGATGCAGGTGTACGTCCCGTCATCGGCTTGAGTCAGAGGGTCAATAACCAGGGAATGAATCCCGTTTTCTCTCACGAGCATTCGGTGACTGAGGTCTGGATACATGGGCTTCCCGTTGAGGAGCCACATGATCTCAGGATGAGGTAAACCACTCACCTAAACACCAGAGGAGAGTTCAGAGCATTGAAGACAGGTTTAAAACCAAGGCAAACCATGCTATTTATCATTGCACTGGATGACTGACAGTACTTGGACACTTCAGTGACTTCTCAAGCGTTTTGGAATTAGACAAAAACGGTTTAAATTATTTTTAATGATACAACGGAATATAAAGCCACTTAAACTGACTCCCATTACTAGATTTCTTAAAGTACATTTAAAAAATGCACTTTGTAAATATATCAAATTAGTATTAGTATATTGTGTTATTATACTAAACTAAAACTGAAACTAAAATGAAAACCATTAAATAAATAAATAAATAAATTGTTGCTTAAAATTAAATGGATGTAAACTGGTATAAAATATTTATGGTATAAATATAGTTGCCAAAGCAACATCTCTCTTTACATAATTTTAATTACTGTAGTTCATCTCGATGTACTAAAATCAAGGATCTATAATTGAAATAAAATTTAATAAAAATTATATATGGGGGGAATAACAACAAAATCAATAAATATTTGTTAATTAAAATGAACTAAAAACTATTATTTATTTATAAATTTAAAATATTAATAAAAAAACTATAATAGTGCCTTAATGATACTAAAATAATGCTTGTAAATCAATCATTGTTTTAATTAAATTACAAAGAAGTTTCAATAGAAATGACATTAAAGTATATTTTTAGTTTATCTTAAATCCCTCTCAGTATACAGTATTCAGCAGTACGCTAAAGTAATTATGGGAAAGATGTACTTAAATATTAACTTAAGTGTTGTTTTTTACCTTCTTTTTAAAAGTTACAATAATTTTATTTAACACAAATTTAAACTAGAACACATTTTTATTTAATCGCAATTAACATGCAATAAAGTCCAAAATATTACATTCAGTTTGGACCTAAGTATATTAATTTAAAGTATATTCTTTAAGTAAGAACCCGTTTTAAAAGTATGGCAGAGTGTACTTCTTTTGTACATAAATTTAGGGCCAGATTTACTAAATGGGGCAAATTAGTGTTAGAGCGCAATTCTATAAAAGCACCGATGGGAAAATAAAATACTATAGAAGTCAACGGTGCTCATCAACTGTTCAGATCCCAACATTTTACTGAATATCTTCTTTGGTGTTCAACAGAAGAAAGAAACTCGTACAGGTTTGGAACAACATGAAGGTGATTCTGATTCTGATTCTGATTTGACGTGCACAAATGTTAGTAAAGTCCATTGCGTGATTCATTTTAATACTGTGATACCATTAAGTTTGCGTCTGAAAAGGCAACTACTAGAAATGCATGTGCAATAAGGACTTGTAAGAAAAATGTAAGGAAAATCTGCTTGGACTCCTAATGCAATGATGTTGAGACATTTTCAAACGCTCAGAACTGTATTGGGATCATCTTGCTGGAATATCCCCAGTACCTTGCAGTCTAACCTACAGAGCTGTCCCTCGTGAGCCGACATGTCTCCTGGAGCCTGCAGGAAGTGCGGACGAAAGAAGCGCTCTTCAGTCGGCTCGCCCTCCACTTCCTGTACACGCGCTCGGACTCTGGGAAAATAAACGATGAGTGATCACAAAACTATTACCAGAGATGCAAACAGGTAAGGGGAAAAAAGATGAGAACATTGCATGCTCCACGCAGAAGCTCTTTTAAAGTTATTTGCTTTACATGCTCATTTGTAGTTACTTTTAGGTTTATATATTAGTACTGTCAAACGATTAATCGCGATTAATCGCAGTCAAAATAAAAGTTTTTGTTGCATAATATATGTGTGTACTGTGTTTATTTATTATGTTTATATAAATAAACACACAAGCATGTATATATTTCAGAAAAATATGTTATGTTTATATTAAAACATTATATGTATATATTAAACATGTTAATATATAATATAAATGATTTGAACATAAATAAATAGACATACATGTAAATATATACTGTATGTGTGTGTATATATATATATATATATATATATATATATATATATATTTGCATAACAAATATACACAGAACACATGCGATTAATCACGATTAATCACATGACAACACTTACATACATACATGCATATATCCTTATATGTACAAATTTGTAATATTTCACTAAAAAATATTAACATCTTGCAACATTTACATCAAGATTGAATATATCTGGTTAAAATCCCATGTAATGAATGATGAAGTGCTATGCAAGCTATTTAAGACAATATTGGTTGATTAGACAGCAATGCTGACCTAAAATGCTAAATGTTTGCCTACACATCTCAGACCTCAAATACATCAAATATTACCCTTTTTAAACATCATTTAAAAAAAAAAGAGTAAAGAAAATACTATGCAAAAACTTTCTCACTGGATCTAAACAAATCTCATAGGTGACCTATTTCGATCTAAAAAAGTGAGTTGTCACCCAAAGATGAGAAGTTTGCAACTATGTCTTACACATACAAGTCTATTAAACTTATCTCTCCATCAGCCACTGTATTGAAACGAAGCATTGATCCGACTCACCTCTGCGAGTGAACCACGGGACGGTTTCGCACGGGACCTGTTTGGACAATCAAATGCCCACACTGTTAATTATTTGACTGTAAATTTACAATAAATTGCAGGTTAATAATTGCATGACTTTCACAGTAAGTTACTGTAACATTTTTACAGTAAATTATTGTGAAATGACAGCTGTATACTGTGACTTCACAGTAATTTAGACATCGCATTACTGTGATTTAGCGGTAAGCTTCTGTAGAATTAATGTATTTAACTGTGAAATTACAGTTGGTGTCTATGTATTACTGTAATTTAACAGTAAGCAGCTGTAGAATTCATGTATTTAACTGTGAAATTAGTGTCTATTATTGTAATTTAGCAGCAAGCAGATGTAGAATTAATGTATTTAACTGTGAAATTAGTCTATCTATTACTGTAATTTAGCAGTAAGCAGCTGTAGAATTACTGTACATAACTGTGAATGTCTATCTATTACTGTGATTTAGCATAAATGATGGACCAAACAAAACTGATAAACAGTGACATAACTTTTATTTTTTAGAAGTAAAATACAATTTAATTACATGAATAAAACACTGGGCAACAGGGATTGACACTGGGTAACAGGAATGTGTGTCAAAAGAGAAAGAAGGAGACAGAGAAGAGAGAGTGAGGGAGAGAGATGTAAGAAAAGACAAAAAGGTGGTGTCGCAGGTGTCTCTCTCCTTCCCTCGCAGCTGGCACCTGCATAGTGTGGGTTCTATCCACTATATACAAAAGATAAGAAAGACAAAAAGTTTAAGTTACTCTGTGGTGGACTGACTCACTGTAAGTATGGTGCTCGCATTGTAACACTAATCCTAAAATGTCTACAATTTAAGTAATTTCAACTATTAAAAAAAATGTGAATAGTACTCTCAATTAATATTAAATCAACAAACCAGGACTCTAATCACTCCTGTTACATTTACCCAGTCCTAATATTTTTCACGTGAGTAACAGGACTGAAAGTAACATGATTGAGGTTAAAAGGTTAGTTCACCCAAAAATGAAAATTCTGTCAGTAATTACAGAGCACAAATTAAGATATTTTTGATGAAATCTGAGAGCTGGATCACTCCTCCATCGGCTTCTAAGGGTTTGAAACTTGCTGGCCCAGAAAAATGTATTAAAGACATCTTTAATATAGTCCAAGTGACTCCAGTAGCTCAATCTTAAGTTTATAAAGCGACGAGAATACTTTGTGCGTAAAAAAAACAACAACTTTATTCCACAATTCATTTCCTTCTCTGTGGGCGTTGAGTTTTTTCATGTAGTAAAACAGCGTAGCGCTTCTGTGTTATACGTCACACGTAGGCTGACTATTGGCCGACGCTGGTCATGTGTGTGATGCATGTGACGTATAACACAGAAGCGCTACGCTGTTATACTACATGAATTCACCCGAGGCCCAGAGAGAAGGAAATGAATAGTGGAATAAAGTCATTATTTTTGGGGGGTTTTGCGCACAAAAAGTATTCTCGTTGCTTGGTAAACGTAAGATTGAGCCACTGTAGTCACTTGGACTATATTAATGATGTTTTTAATACATTTTCTGGGCCAGCAAGTTTCAATCCCTTAGAAGCCTATGGAGGAGTGAGACAGCTCTCAGATTTAATCAAAAATATTTTAATTTGTGTTCCGAAGATGAGAGAAGGTCTTACGGGGTTGGAACAACATGAGGGTGAGTAATTACTGACAGAATTTTCATTTTTGGGTGAACTAACCCTTTAAGCAAAAATTGCATGCTAAATTGCATAGTAATTCAACACAGTAGCAAGTAATGTAAATTTACACTTAAAACTATTGTAAAGTACTGTAAATTTCACGTTTTTTAGACGTCAAGGCATGTTAAAATCAAATAAACGTAAAAACAATTAATTTTACACATTTATTTTGCAGTCTGTCTAAACTCTACATTGAATCAGGAGACACTATAGAACACATTAAAGGGATAGTTCACCCCAAAAATCTTTGGAACACAAATTAAGATATTTTAAGAAATCCGAGAGCTTTCTGTATCCTCCATGGACAGCAATTATTTTACTTTCAAGGCCCGGAAAGATTGTTAAAATAGTCCATATGTATACAGTGGTTAAACCTTAATGTTATGAAGCGACGAGAATACATTTACTGCGCAGAAACAAAACAAAACAAAACAGAATACCGACTTTATTCAACATTTTTCCTTTCTGTGCCAGTATCCGATGCTGTTCACGTGATGTGTTCTCGATCATGCATGTGATTGCATTGGGCACAAAAAGTATTCTCGTTGCATCATAAACATTGAGGTTGAACCACTGTAGTCACATGGACTATTTTAACGATGGTTTTACTACCTTTCTCGGACTTGAAAATGGTTATAACATAGTAGTCTATAGGTGGGATCAGAAAGCTCTCATATTGCTTAAAATTTTCTTAGTTTGTGTAGAACAAAATTCTTGTGTTTGGAACATCGTGAGGGGATGTAATTAATGACAGATTTTTCAATTTTGGGTGAACTAACCCTTTAATAGCTTCAGTAAACTTCTTACTGCATAACTACATCTAGCTTAAAGGAACACGCCGACTTTTTGGGACTTTAGCTTATTCACCGTATCCCCCAGAGTTAGATAAGTCCATACATACCCTTCTCATCTCCTTGAGTGCCTCTGTTTGACGCACCCACCGCTAGCCTAGCTTAGCACAAAGACTGGAGGTAAACAGCTCCAGCTAGCATACTGCTCTCAATAAGTGACAAAATAACGCCAACATTTTCCTATTTACATGTTGTGATTTGTATAGTCACAGTGTGTACAAATAACAAGGTCATATGAGACACAACCATCTTCTAACTGTATACATACTGGGAACTATATTCTCAGAAGGCGAAGCACTGCTACTTCTTTGGAGTGATTTACTCCAATTCTGAGCAAACTCTCTGCTCCTCACCACAGGGCTTCTCAGGTGCTGTGAGAAAATCACTCCTTCTGAGAATATAGTTCCCAGTATGTATACGGTTAGAAGATGGTTAGAGTCACTGTGACTATACAAATCACAACATGTAAATAGGAAAATGTTGGCGTTATTTTGTCACTTATTGGGAGCAGTATGCTAGCTGGAGCCGTTTACCTCCAGTCTTTGTGCTAAGCTAGGCTAGCGGTGGGTGCCTCAGACAGACTTACGGCAAGCACGGAGATGAGAAGGGTATGTATAGACTTATCTAACTCTGGGGGATACGGGGAATAAGATAAAGTCACAAAAAGTCAGCATGTTCCTTTAACACAGATACTGTGTTTCATTAGTCCGTTCTTAAATTGGAACACAGCTTACATTAGATTGACATCCATTCGAAGTCAATGAGCTTCCTGATAAGAGTGCAGACTTGCTGGTTCATGTGACCTCTCTGCCTCTTAGATTTTGTGCCTGTCTCTGGGTTGATGCCCAAGAAGCACCTACGAACAAAAAGACAGAAGAAACCTGTTAGTTTAATTCGTGTGATGAAAAAAGTGTCAGTTCCCAGTCACCACCTTCAGTGGGTCACTGCTTTTGCAGTACAGAGTCAAACTAAAGTTAGCTCAGTTTAAACAAAGGTGTAATTCAGGTGTAAGTACTGTAATTCAGAAAAAAAATGCATGGAACTGAACTGAAAAACATTTCCATCACAAACACAGTCAAGAATAGACCTTCACCAAAGTAGAGGTGTGTGATTTACCTAGGCAAAGCATTCGCACACAACAATTTACATAATTTACATGTTCCGTTTGCAGAGGATGGAGTAAGAGCCTGTTGCCTGTCCATCTCCCTATGGCTGTTTCTACTTGTACTCTTCCTCCTAGAATTATTACCCGTTCACAGATGATGTGATAAACATTTCATTTCTTATATCTTTTTCACAATAAAGCACCCAGTTTTTTAGTTGTTTCTGACTTTAAGCTTTGTCTCTGGTCTAATCTGGTCTGGTCTCCAGCACAGACACACAAATTAAGGCCCCATCCACACTACTGCGTTTTCGTTTAGAAACGGAGTATTAAAACTAATATCTCCGTCCACACCAGCGTTTTAGCTGCGTATAATGCGGTGTTCACACCAAACGCGAATAGAGCGTCTCGCGCGTTTACGCGCGTCTGGAGGTCTCGCGGCGCGAATGGGGCGTTAAGTGCGGCGCGGAAGACGCGAATTGACGAGCGAATAGAGCGCTTCAAGCGAAACGCGCGTTAAGCGCGAATGGTGCTTTTTGTGCATTTAGCGTTTGACGCGAATTCGCGTCTGCCGCCCGAGTTGAAAAATTTGAACTTTGGCGTCAATTCGCGCCGCGTTAATCAATCAGGAGCCTGCTAGGAGTCACTCATTCAACAGTATGTTCCTGCAGCCTCCGGCTGTGCAGGAATACCCTTCTCCACTCATTCAACAAGGAGGAACGACAGATGTTGTCAGTGAGCAGTCAACCGGAGCTATATGACAAAAGTTCATATTTCTATAGAGACAGGAATAAAAATGACCTATATATATGTATATATATATATATATATATATATATATATATATATATATATATATATATATATATATATAACATATTAATAGATAAATTGAATATAGGCCAAAGATAAGAAACGTTTCATTTTACCACAAACGAATTATATTTGATCTTGAACCACTAAAGACACATCATAGCCAGCGGCAAATGTCAGAAGATCTAGCCGAGGTAAGGCTACTCTCGGCGGATACATGATGACGGAGCTCCCGCTGATCGCATGGAGCTCATCTCCGAGATCGGCGAAACACATTTTTTAAATAGACTCTGTCATTATAAATAAACCGCATATTTGAGTTTAAAACAACTACATTCTCGCCTGAAATACTTTTAAAACTACATTTCATGACACAATAACAGTAATATTTTGAAAATTATCCGAATAAAAATGGCGGTTGAAAATGCTGCGTGAACTCAGCTGGATGAAGCCCCCCATTCATTTTTCTGTTGACGAGAAAGACAACGGTTGCTCCGTTTCACACACACAGCAGGGAAGAAAAGCATAAAGTTACTAATTTGAGATGAATTTAATCCACCTTTGCCCAAATCCACAAACACCATAATTTATCTAGTTAATAATAACTGTCATAATACCCACATTAAGGCCACATCTTACCTTATAACTTTATTTATCGTCGGTCAATGTAGAAAATGCTGTGGTAAAAGAGAGAACGCTGTTAGAGTAACTAAGATAAGCTTTAAGTAAAGCTAAAGTTAAATGTTTCGACGGTGTATCTAATCAGACATCTCACAGTTAACTTAATACGGTATAATTAACACTACAACCAACGTCTTTTCATTCAAATTTGCGCGCTTAATCGTCGATGCCAGTCTGCTCCAGCTAACTTACAAAAACATGACAACAGAACCTACAACTAACCCTAATTTGGTTCATACTTTTAAATTACATGCACTATCATATAAAAAACATCAAATTGATAAGGTTTGACATTTAAACACTTACCGCTGTCTGAATCCACCGAATGAGACCACGAAGATCAGAGAGCTCTGATGACGCTCTGATGACGCTGCCGCAGTTGCCACTCAAAAAAGACGGCATTCACAGTAGTTTCTTGTAAAAGCCCCGCACCTGCATTATTTTCACAGTAAAAGTCTAAATATGGTATTATATTGTGAATTATCACAGTTAAAGCCTGTGAAGTGGTAATAATGTAATTAACTGTGAAATATTACAGTTATATATTGTGAAATCCTGGAAAATTTTTACAGTGCAGAGCAACTTATTCTGCCCTGTGAACATGAAAACAGACTCGACCTTCATTTCTGCTGTACATCAGAGTCATTCATGATGATTTTCTCCAGAATGTTTTTTGTAGTTACCTGTGGATTTGCTGCCATGACTGTATAATTGCCATCATCGTCACTTGTGACGGCTTCTATGTGTAATGAGCACGTCCCATCACCTTCTCTGATCTTCTTATAGTGCTCATTTTTCTTCAAAATCTGCTTTCCATCTTTAAACCAGTAAACCTGTAGGAAAAGTACAAAATAAAAGTTCCTCGACAAGTGGTTTGGACAGAATATTTATGTATCTGTTATGCTTAAAGATTGAAATGAATTTAAACTATCTAGAAAACAAATAATTTAGAAAATAGTAATGATTAATGATTAATTGTTGATTTTTTTGTTTTAGCTATATAAAAGAAATGAGTACTTTTATCCATTAAGGAGGAGGACATATTCAATTATGTATTAGATTTAATGTTAAAAAAAAGTTCTGTTTCAAATAAATGTTCTTTTGAACTTTCTATCCATCAAAGAATCCTTAAGAACAAATTATATCACAATTTGTATAAAAATATACATTGATAATTATCAGAAATGCTTCTTGAGCAGCAAATATTAGAATGATTTCTGAAGTTCATGTGACTCTGAAAACTGGAGTAATGGTGCTGAAAATTCAGATTTGATCACAGAAATGAATTGCTTTTTACAATTTAAAACAGTTATTTCAAATTGTAAAAATATATCAATTTTTTTATCAAATAAATGCAGCCTTGGTGAACAGAACAGACTTCTTTCAAAAACATTTTAAATATCTTACCATCCCCAAACTTAAAGAAAACACATTTAAAGTGTTATTTTCTGAGCACGTATTACAGGAACATCAAAGGGTGTCAAAAACTCACTTTAGGAACTGGAATTCCCACAACTTTACAGGTAAATGTGACTGGAATCCCTTCCACAGCTCTGAAGTGCTTCAGTTTCTTGTCGAAGATGGGTGCGATGCATTTTCCCGTGGGAATTTCATCATGGTGAACTTCATCGTCCGACTCTTCAACTGGAGTCCTTTCCAAACGAAACTCGATCTCGCTCAATAGCCTCTGCTCAAAGCTCGACACCTTGTATTCCTACAAAACACATCATTAAGAATGAACTTATTACCTAAAATCGTTCATGAATGTGTCCCATTTATGTTTTCATATTAACTAAACTTTCGTATTAACTACTTTTTTCAGGTTCAGAGGAAACATTGCCCACAGTTGCTACCTAAATGTTAAAATTTCCAAAACAGTCACTTAAATTAAACAACCAAACTGATCATAGTAATGTCTAAAAATAAGAATAAACAAACAAACAAAGAGATATCTGATAAATGAAAGGCTAATCAGTGGTCAGGTTATTTTCAACAATCAGTGTGAACTTGTAAACCAATTACAATAAGAAGTGGGCTTTGTGGAGATAATAAAACACAATAACATTTAACCTATATGAAGGTAATAGCAGCTTTTTATCTCACAACACAATTTTTTGCAATTATAATAAAAAAGGCTAAATTCTGATGGGAAAAACAGACTTGTGAGATTTGAACTTTTTTTTAGCCTGTGGCAAAAACAAATAAAAGCATAATTGCTATTTAAACTCAGAATTCAGAAAAAGAATTGTGAAATTTAAATTCTGAATTCTGAGAATAAAGTAAAAATTTTAAGATTTAAACAGAATTCAGCGGGGAAAAGCCATAATTGTGAGATTTAAACATAATTCCAAGAAATATCCAGAATTGCAAAATTTAAACTAAGAAGTTTGAGTTTAACTCTTACAATTCTGCAATTTTCTATTTGAATTTTGCATTTAAATCTTGCAATTCTGACTTTTTTATTATAATTTTTAGTTTAAATCTCGCTATTGACTTTCTTATTAGAATTCTAATAAAAAATTCAGAATTGCGAGATTTAAGTTCAGAATTTTGATGGGACAAACAGAATTGCGAGATTTAAACTCAGAATTGTGAGATAAAAGTCTAATTTAGAGGGTTTTTTTGCTAAATATATATTTAGCAAAAACCAGAAAAGCTTAATTCCTATGTAAACCCAGAATTCAGAAAAATAATCGTGAAATGTGGAAAATTTATTCAGAGGGAAAAAGCCAGAATTTTGATGTTTAAACTGATAAATCAGAATTATGAGATTTAAACTCAGAACTATGAGATAAATCTGAATTATGAGATTTAAACTCAGAACTATGAGATAAATCAGAATTATGAGATTTAAACTCAGAACTATGAGATAAATCAGAATTATGAGATGTAAACTCAGAACTATGAGATAAATCAGAATTATGAGATTTAAACTCAGAACCATGAGATAAATCTGAATTATGAGATTTAAACTCAGAACCATGAGATAAATCAGAATTATGAGATTTAAACTCAGAACCATGAGATAAATCACAATTATGAGATTTAAACTCAGAACTTTGAGAAAAGTCGGAATTGTGAGATTTAAACTCAGAACTTTGAGAAAAGTCGGAATTGTGAGATTTAAACTCAGAACTATGAGATAAATCAGAATTATGAGATTTACACTCAGAACCATGAGATAAATCAGAATTATGAGATTTAAACTCAGAACCATGAGATAAATCAGAATTATGAGATTTACACTCAGAACCATGAGATAAATCAGAATTATGAGATTTAAACTCAGAACCATGAGATAAATCAGAATTATGAGATTTAAACTCAGAACCATGAGATAAATCGGATTGTGAGATTTAAACTCAGAACTTTGAGAAAAGTCGGAATTGTGAGATTTAAACTCAGAACTTTGAGAAAAGTCGGAATTGTGAGATTTAAACTCAGAACTATGAGAAAAGTCAGAATTGTGAGATTTAAACTCAGAATTGAGACAAAAAAAATCACATTTAGTAGTTCTTTTAACTTGTGGTAAAAACAAATAAAGCTAGATATTGCTAGATGTAAACTCAGACTTCTAAATTTCTGAAAATTGTGAGATACATGTTTGTAATTCTGAGAAAAGTCATAATTGTGAGATAAAAGCACAAATGTTTTTATTATGCGGTGTAAACATATATTCCATATGTTCTGGGGGTTATTAAACAAAGGATAAAAATGGTCATATTATGAAAGTTTTTGGTGCAAAAATTAACAAACACACATATAAAAATAAAAACTAGGTTACTAAATAGCTATGATATGAACCCTTTAACACACCATCCAATTTTAAAAATACCTATTATATCTCAAGAGGCCTTTCTGGTAACAGCTCGCCTTTAGTTCTGGATGTCCCCCAACATGTCTGAATGCAGTCATCTCTATTTATAGTACAGAAGAGCCCTGTTCATTCCTGTCTCTGTCAAGTCTCTCGAGCCCAGCGCTCATGTTTACTCACAGATACTGCGTGCATTCAGATTTCATTCACATAGACACTGAACTTAATTGTGATTGCAATGAAAACACAAAAACCCAAACCGCAGATGGTCTAATGTAGTGCTCATGTCATTATTGTTTGTGTTATATCCATTGAACACTGACATTAATAATCTCACGTAGTTAGTATATCATTGAATTAAACTCAGGTTGCTCATGCATAATGTTTTGTGATAGAATTTTACTTAGCGTATTAATTACAATTTACAAGGACGCAGCGATATATATAATATTTATTAAAAGAAAATTTATCATACAATTAATTTGACAACATAATGGTAACACTTTACAATATATATTAACATAGTTAATGCAATAACTAACAGTAAGGAAGATATTTGTTATAATTAATCTAATATATCTCTATATTAATCTAGTTTATTATATATATATTAAATTAAACGTTACTTAATAACACTAAAACTTTTTATTTTTAGTTCAGCTCATAATATTAAGACACATTCATTCATTCATTCACTAAAATTATCAAAGTATTTTCCATGGTTAATGTTAACTGATATAGTTAACTATTGTAAACAAATGTAACCTTATTGTAAAGTGTTCATGAAATTTACTGCATCTTCCTCTAAAGAGGGTTATAATCCATGCATTTTCATTAGTGGAAAAAAGCCACAGCTTTATATTAGCTCAGGATAATCTTGTTTCTTGTTTTAATCTAAATAAATTATTATATTATGAAAACTAATGCACTACAGAACAAAGCTCCGCTTGCAATGGGGAAAAGTCTTTGTACCTTGTTATAGTTAAAGACAGTTGCGGTGGGAATGTTTGGTCCGAGCAGTCGGCTCACTTCCCCCCCATAACTCTGCTTCTATGGAGGACAGGATGAATGACGATGATGATGTAAACACAAACACTAGTCACACATCAAGACAAATGTGTGATAAATTGTGTTTTATCATGTTACTACACTCCAGCGTGTAAAAGTGTTAATATGGTGCATCATGTAGATGCACATGTGACACATGGAATGTGTTAGAATGTGAAAATATAGAAAATGATTTATTTAATGCGAATGTTGTCGTCGATGCAAAGCCACTATATGATGCATGGAGATTTACAGACATTTATTTATAAATGACAGCCAGCAATGCATTGAAATTTTGAAGTATTAAATGTACTGAGGCCCTTAAATCAGCAATGCTGACAGTTAATCTCAACATGAAAAACCTGAACATGAATAACATGTTTCTTAGGATTTTTTTTTTCTAATCAGTTGTGAACATTTAATCTCACATCTAATGCTGTTAAATGAATGTTTATTGCATTATTTCAGTATCGTGTGTCACCATGATGGGGGTTAGTGTTTGTGTGAATGACACTGTGCACCTTCTATGTAAAAATATTGCCCTCCTCAGGTTGTAGAAAAGCTGTTTGTGATGGGGTTTGGTTCATCATGTGACTTTCTCATAACCAACAGTTATTGTTGATTTCATGTCGACTGTAAACAAAGCTTTTTAATTTAAGTACAATCCAAATTATTTGAGAGACTTTTACAGAACACCTGTAAAAGTTTAAAGATTTGCAGTGCTATGAAAATGCAAATGCATAATAAAAGGTAAGTAATATTGCAAGCATGCACTTATTATCAAATGTTGTGTAGTATATGAAATATGAAAAAATGGTGCCATGCAGGAATTACACACACACACATATATATATATATATATATATATATATATATAGATAATTATAGAATTATATGTATGCATATCTATCTGTTTTTCCTGCATGGCATAATTTTTGTTTATAAAATGAGAAAATGTATGTCAGCAGGTGATATAGATTTGTATTTGGTGCAAGCCAACCAAAGAGTTAGATTCAGCCTTCAACTTTAACATCAAAAAGAAGCTTGAAAACCTATTAAGCACAAGAGATAAAAACTAAGTTTTTGGTAATATCATGACGAAGGCCTAGCTATTTTGTCTTAAAGGGTACCAGCGATATATTTTAGAGGACAGACTGATCAAGCTGTGGTACCCAGAACATGTTATTTAGGGGGATATTTTTCTTCCCTATTCCTTCTCCATCAGTCTGTGTTTTGTGTAAGCCCACACAAACGTAACTACTACCAACCGAGATTAAACCCTCTGTAATAGTGTCTCACATAAAGAAATCTGTAACTCAAAGTAAGATCATCAGAAACAACAAAAACTGTATTCTGTGAATAACAGAAAATAAGCAATTTTATATAACTGAATTGTCTCTCTCAATCCTGCAAAAGCATGGCTTAGGCCTATTATTTTTTCTATACACAACAAAAAACCATGTTTGTAATATTTATGACACCACATACCTGCTGTCCAAAATGGAGCTGTTCATCTTTAAATCGCAATATCTTCTCAATATCTTGTAACAGTGTTTCCTTGCTCTCGCGGATGTCATCATCAGACATGAGTCTGGAACCTCTTTGATTCTTCTTTAGTGCACCTTGAGGCCTGAACATGAAGTAACATTTTTTTAAAGTCCAATTCTGCTGTAAAACAGCTCTTAAAAAAATGTAGATATATTTTTCTCCCTTTAAGACATGAACTCTATTCATTTACTGCTTGTTTTCAAAAAAAAAAAAAAACGAACGAACTTGCTCTATTCTTTTCTATTCTAACTGTTTTATTTTTATTTATTATATTATTTAAAAAGCAATTGATATGTGTACTGTGTTAAGTTAACTGAGACTTGTAATAGCATTTGTATATAATTGCTCTTTTGTTGATTTTGATTTCTTCCATTGTCCTCATTTATAAGTCCATTTGGAAAAAAGTGTCTGCTAAATGACTAAATGTAACGTAAATTTAAATATCTGGAACTTTTATGGGATTTTATGATACTTAACATCTTTTCTGAAACTTGAGATCTCTAGATCTCAACTCACATTTGGATATTCCAGACAAATCCCTTTAAAGGGGTTGTAGCATGAGAAAGCAAATTTGCCTTGACCCTTTGGCATATAAGAGGTCTTTGTACCATTAAAACATCCTGCAAGTTTCATAGACCGTGTCAACCTCATTATAAACAAAGCATTTATTTAATCATGCTCCAAAAACGAGCTGGATCTGAGGGGCGAGGTGACATCACCTAGGCCCAGTCATTTGCATAAACACTACCTCCATTGACATTGACGAAGTCATTTTCTCACCATAGGCCCCGCCCACTGTTGTTCAGACGCTCATGCTTAATGTGATTGTCACTTCACATCAAAATCAAAGTGAAATGAAAATCACTGCTGCTGTTTTGTCTACACTGGATACAGTATACAGATGCACATTCACTTTCTGACATGCTCAAGTCAGTCGTCAACAGGACAAATGGAGTGAAAGAATGTTCACTTTGGCACATTTGGTTTAATCAGCTTGTTCACATCTTTGTATCAGATATTGGATGGATCCCAGGAGATGGTTTATTTTT
Organism: Carassius auratus; assembly: GCF_003368295.1. Classification (NCBI taxonomy): domain Eukaryota; kingdom Metazoa; phylum Chordata; class Actinopteri; order Cypriniformes; family Cyprinidae; genus Carassius; species Carassius auratus. The sequence goes on from NW_020526137.1 coordinate 21,532, forward strand.
ATTTGTGTCCCGGGGTTGTGTCTAAAAATCATTTGGAGCATTTTTTTTTTGTAAACAAGGCACGGTGTCATGGAGAGTTCACAAGAAACATTTGTTGAAAGATAAAGCTGTGCAAGATCTGACTGCAGCTGCATCACAAACATAAGTAAATGATTTCATTGTGTTTTGACAAAAAATTACTGTTTTTCCACATATTTATTAGTTTTCTTTTTTTGTGCAAAAAAACTTTTTTAACATAAGTTAACCCAAGGAACTTATTAAAAAAAATATGTCATCATGTCCCCTTTAAAGAGAGTATGATCTTCAACCATATTACGATTAGGGCCGGGACTTTAACGCGTTAATTGAGATTAATTAATTACACAAAAAATACCGCGTTAACTAAGATTAATTAATTACAGAAAAAAAAATTCCCCGCATTTTTAATAACATATTTTTGCACCGCGGAACGTTTCTCACTGGATGAGTTTCGGCGGACGCCGATTATACTGGAACACCAACTAGCGTTCGCCATATCACCGCAGCACATTGAGCCTCAAGTATCACCTCAACGCAAAACATATAGCAGCTAGCGTGGACTTTACACTTATGTTGAACTATGTATTATTTAGCTGCGTGCAACAGTTTATGTTGAACACTTTATTGTTAAGGCCAAGGTTATTGAGATAGTTGAACTTAAGTAATGTTATGGCCTCTGAAGCAAACAGAGAGATGTTTCTAACTAGTCAGTGTTTCCAATGTTTCTGGAATGTATTACTTGGAACAGTATTGTGTTTTACTTTAAAAATGACACTTGTACAGAGGGGTTCCCAGCACCTATAAGCTTTCCTGAATTTCTGGAAATGTACTATTTTCTAAATTGTTCTAAATATGCAGTTGCACTGGTCTGCCTAGGACTTGTGTTCGAACAAAAAAAACAATATTTTGTTGCTTAAAGCTTATGTATTCAGTTGATTATTCTAATGGTATACTATAAATCCATGTGAAAAAAAAAACTTCTCACTGTTCTCAGGTCAAATATTTATATGCGATTAAAATGCGATTAATTTCGATTAATTAATTACAAAGCCTCTAATTAATTAGATAAAAAATTTTAATCGAGTCCCGGCCCTAATTACGATATTACAATTTTATAATGCAGAGGTCTTCAACCCTACTCCCGGGGAACTACTGTCCTGTACAGTTTATTTCCAACCTGCTTCAGCACATCTGCATGTGCATTTACAAGCTACCCTGAAGAACTTTATTACCTTTAGGTGTTGTTGATTAGGAGCTAAACTCTGCTGGAGAGTGGATCCCCAGGAGCAGGGTTGAGAACCTCTGTTGTAATGAAATGTTGTGTTTGCTTACCCAGGTGGGGCACTCTTAGGTAGGCCCATGGCATTGGTCAGAGGAGATGTAGGAAGAGAAGGAAGGACTGAAGTAAGAAAGGCCACTGGATTTTGGATGGGGCTGTGGGAGGAGCTGCTAGAAGTTGGAGAAGAAGCTTGTGGGGGTGACTGAGTTCTAAAAGAAAACAGTGAATTCCCCAGCCCATGAGGCAGTAGAGGAGGTGAGGACACATATGGTGGGCTGCTTGGACACTCCAGAACTCTCGTTGGGAACTTTCTTGGGGATGGAGATAACTGGTTGATGGGCGACGTGAGCTCCCGTGTTGACTTCGGGAATATTTGTGCAGCTAATTCATGAAGCATTGGCACAGGAGACTCAGTTGGGGAAGGACTCCTGATAGGAGAGAGTGTCTGGGCTGCGACAAACTCCTTTGGTCTTGTGTAGGTGAAGCTCTGGGTGGAGATAGGAATAATCCCGGGAAGTGGAGGCTGGATGTCAATCAATGTAGAATGAGACATTGGACTTGGGATGGGTGCAGGTGCAGGTGGATTTCTCACCAGATGTGGTGAGGTGATTTTACTCAGGGGTGGATAAGACACACCCTGAGAATGTGTGTATTGTGGAGCCATGCTGGGATGAGAATTTGTGG
>NW_020526138.1:0-86654 GCF_003368295.1 Carassius auratus
ATGCATAAGAATCTGAGAAAAGTGACTGACAACCCACTTGGAAAAACCTGACGCTAAGTAAATGTTGACGGAGTGTTTCATTTTGGGGTTAACTATCTCTTTAATGTTAATCAGCGTGAATGTATTTAATCACATACATGAATGTAAAAAAAAAAAAAAAAAAAAAAAAAAAAAAAACCAGAGGAAAGCATTTGATAACCTATTCAAGGTAAAAATTATTTTTTTTACTTTATTAATTCAAACACATCTCTTATAGTTAATTATAGTTTGTCAATAACACTTCATATTGCTACCATAAAATTTCAAATGTTGAGGACTATTGTTACATTTATCAACATAGATTGAGCTAGCAGCAAAATATTTTTTTGGTGTGTAGATCAAATTACTTTAAATTTAAATGGCAAATATCCTACATTAAGCCTTGCAGTTTGAGTTCTGCTTAAAATAATCAGTTGGGTTGAACTTTCAACTTACTGTAATGAGCTTTCCTTAATATTTTACTCGATTTATTAAGTCTTATAGTGCAGAGAAAAGTGCAGCAACTGTACCGCAAGAAAAGTATTGTTCCACAATTGAAACGTCTGTAGTGCTGTCCACTGCCTCAAGAGGGCACTTTATCTCCACGCATCTGAAGTCATCAGCACATGTCTGGGTGAAAGGTAGAAGATGTGAAAGGTAGAAAATCATTTGCAAGAATGACAAACTTAAGTACCTTAAAACCTTTGATAAACATTTTAAAGACACTAGTATAACTACAGATAGTAGTGAAAAGATAAAGTTACCAGGGTTTTATACTTTCTTTTATTGCCCGAAAGGAAAGTAAATCAGAAGAGACAAGAGCCTTCAGGCTTGATTCATGCTCTACTTCACACCGTCCTCTGGATGATGCCTAAAGAGTGAGCATTGGAAACATTATGGACCTCTCCCACAATGCTGTAGAAGGAATTTATCATATATCAAATACAGAAAGCTGCAAAGTACAACCAGTGACAGCTGAAGTTAATAAATTATCATTATTTAAATTTATATCTCATGAAGGAACTACCTTGGTAATTCAGAGTGGGTTGATTTCATCTGCTGGCATGCAGTGAATTAGGGATGTCAAATTTCGATTATTTCCATGATCGATCGTCGTTTAAATTAACGATCAATTAATCGATTAATCGTTAACCATAATACTGCAAAATGCGTCTATTGCAGGCACGCAGTCAGCGGTATGACAGGATGTGCAAAATCCACACACACACACAAAACGCTTTCTCACTTGAATTAAAGAGGTTTTAGTCTGAATAAAATGCTAGTAGCAGGATTATAAAATGAATAGATGCGATTATGATCATTTGATAAATGAGAGAGCGCGCCATACTTTTGAGGTCATTTTACTTTGTTGACAGTTTCCAATCCCGCACAACGCTGAATGCGCCTCTTTAAATGGTTTTGTGGTGCTCGTTGTTGTATTTTAAAGCACAATTGCGATGTTTTCAACTGACATTATTGTATAAAATTATCCGAAATGTGGAGCGCGTGTGACTGCGCTGCACATTAAGTGAACTACATCGGCGCTGCTGCACCAAAACACAGTTGCTCACATTAATTTGATCCTGCTGGATTCTGTCCTAGAAAATGTCAGATTTTTTAAAAATCCTGCATACAGCGCATTAGATCGTGACAGTGCATGCGTGCACACGAGGATGAGCGAGCGCGGCTTTGGCTAGATTTATTTGGAGGTTATTGCTCATGTCTCATTCGGCACAAATCGAAATGTTTCCATATTCGCATGTATTTGAATGTTAAACTATTATTTATAATGTAAACTAGGCTTGTACTTAACACGCATTCGCATATAGACGGAAAAGATGATCCTCTTCATATGAGCAAAAACGTCCTTGGCATAACAGCAGAGTGGACCGGTATACTACGGTCTATTTAAACTGAATGCTCCAGGAATGTGTCGGTCACAGCGCCTATTAATCGCTGTTTTGAATCCAGCAATTATTTATTTAGAAATGATAAGATCTGATTATGACAAGTGTGGTATAAAAGCTTTGTTTATTAGAGGAATAATAGGTTAACTGGAAAATGTTAGATCGCGACCATGCTTTTGGACCCCATAGTCTTCATTTACGCGGCTTTGTTCTGGTTTGCCGGTTGGTCACGAATTTCCACAAATTCAGTGTATTTAGGCATTGTTTCTTTTCCTAAATCTTCATAGTCTAACCCTCTAATTTCCCAGGTTTATTTTATTATCTTTCGCTTTTAATAACTGTTTTCGCATCTCTTACTGTGGTAAACATGAGAAGGGAAATTAAAGATTTCATGAATTAAGAATTCGTTCGATTTATTAATTTGTTCCCTTATTTCACTTAAATCATGGGTTATTTAGGGAACAAAATTAATGAAACATGGACAATTGCCACATTAATAATTCGTAGGAATGAATTAACAAGTTGTAGGAATGAATAGACTATCTGTCCTGTCACTGTGTCCCGCAGCCCATTAAAGCGCACCATATAAAACAGTTATCTGATAAAATGATTAGTAACTACATTTCTATTGCATTTAATGTTGAAGAACTTTTATGTTGTTTCTATTTTAATGTACTTTAAAGTTTAAATCACTTTAAAAGCTTAATTTGTACATTGTGAATGAATGATGATGCTTTTATATATCGTCACCGTCACTCACAGCCGCTCGCACGTGTTGAGTGCGCATGAGCCGCACGCAGCCCAACATTGAATCGGTTAACCGACCATCGATAGCCTTAATCGATTGCATCTCTTATCGACAATTAATCGATCATCGATTAATCGTTGACATCCCTACAGTGAATAATATTTTTTCGATGATCCTTGATCTGCACAAGGTGCAGGAGCTGTTTTCCATCCTTGGTTGCATTTGGCCACTGAACATTCATCACAACAGAACCGAAGGACTTCAGAGGCCGACCAATGTTACTGATCTGACACTGATGAACATTTTCACAAAATCAACAGGGTTTCAATTACAATGGACTCTTTATGTAAATAAAATACACTGCCAAATTCTGCACATTCACAGACTCTCTCTGTGACAAGCTGCTGAGGTATAAATACGCTAATACATAGAATACTATCAGCAAAATATTATTATAATCATTATTATAATTCATTTGTTAAGTCTAGATATTGAAAGAGCTTATACCAGATTGAATTAAGGGTGTCATATGACATGAATAATAATGATAATGAATAATAAAGCATAGTAATTCATTACTGTAACTTTAAGGAGGCTGAAACACCAACCCTGAACTCATTTTGAACAAAGAGCTGATTTCATCTTCTGATTTCATTGCTTTCAGATCTTTTACTTCTCCTCAAAAGAACAACTAGGGTTAGCATGACTACAAAGACAAAATACATCAGAAAAAAACAAGCATTCTGTTATTTAGAGAACAGCAGAGTTTTAAATACTTTAAATCCCAAGCATCACAGAATCCATATTAATACATTGTACACTACCAGTCAGTAAGATTTTAAAAATGTTTTTAAAAGATCTCTCATGACCACACCTAGGCTACATCAATTAAACCAAAAATAGACAATAAAAACATTTTTTTTATAATAAATTATATTATTATTAATATTTTTTTTAAAAATCAACGTGGATTAACAGAAAGTTCAAAAGAACAGCATTTATTTGAAATGAATAAATGTCTTTACTGTTACTTTTGACAATTTAATGTGTCCTTGAAATTAACATTTTTGCTTTAAATTGATCAAAAAGAGACGATAAATATATTTATAATGTTACAATATATATATCAGATAAATGTTTTTCTTCTGAACTTTCTATTAAACAAAGAAACCTGAACAAATTATACTAAGCTGTTTTCAACATAATATTAATATTAATAATAATAATAATAATAATGTTTTTTTTTTTTTTTTAGCAGTAAATCAGAATATTTGAATGATTTCTGAAGGATCATGTGACACTGAAGACTGGAGGAATAATGCTGAAAATTCAGCTTTGAAAATAGCAAGAATAAATTACATTTTAAAATCAATTTAAATAGAAAAGTTATTTGAAATAGTAAAAAAAAATACAATATTACTGCTTTTGCTGTATTTTGGATGAAATAAATGCAGGCTTGGTGAGCAGAAGAAATAAAAAAAGGAGTGGAAGTGTTTCAGAGAAACTCTGAAAAGCGCGCTGCAGGAACATCAGTGAATGCTAGACAGCCACATAAATTCAAGGCAGTAGGCTAAGCTCATTGGCTGCATATGATCAATCAGCTTGTGCCAAATCGTTTAACAATCTGAATATCATCGGTTACGTTAACAACCCATGAGTCTGCATGATCTAGAGTTTCATGACTAAACTATTAATTTGTGCAATAATAGCTCTCATGTCTCATGTCGGTGGGCAAATGCGCTATCAGAACTTATTTCTACAGCGATTTTTTTTTATTTTGGTCGCACATGCGGACGTGCGGACCACTTATGTGCACCAAATGTGACTTCACTATGGTAAAAAACAAAACATTGTCAAGCTTTTTGATACAAACTTACCATGAATTACACAGAAATTTGTTTTCAGTAAAATGGGACACTTACTACTCTTCTTTAGGCTAAACTGATGATAGCTGCAGAAATTCTGGAAACGTCACAGAAAGTTGGTTCTGGTGTACATCATCTCCACCTATGTTAGTTACAGTGACCTCCAGGGCAACATTCCTATCACCAGGGGAAATTACAGGAATATAATTTCCTCTTCAACACACAAAGATACAGCCAAATTCAGGAATGAGACGGAAAGATTTTTTCTTTTAAAGCCTATATCACAAAATGTGACCCTGGACAACAAAAGCTTAAGTGTTTATTTTTTGAAATAGAGATTTATACATCATCTGGAAGCTGAATAAATAAGCTTTATATTGGTTTGTTAGGATAATATTTGGCAAAGATACAACTGATATACAACTGAAAATCTGGAATATGAGGGTGCAAATAAAATCAAAATACAGAGAAAATCATCTTTAAAATTGTCCAAATAAAGTTAAAAGAAATGCTTATTTCTAATCAAAAAAGTTTTGATGTATTTACTGTAGGAAGTTTACAAAATATCTTTACTCAATATCCTAATGATTTTTGGCATAAGAGAAAAATATAATAATTTTGATCATTTTGACCCATATACAATGTTTTTTTTTGGCTATTGCTGAAAATATACCTCAGCGATTTAAGGTTTTGTGGTCCAGGGTCAGAAATGTGCCAGATATGTAGCTAATATGCAAATCTTAATGCGTAATTACCTGAGTATTGCCCCTGAGATATTAAAACTCACAGGTCCATATTTGTCAGTACACGTTTTGAAGTTATAGCAACAAAACACTAGCTTTATACAAACTTCATGCCAAATATCAATCATGTGCAATTTTTGAGTTGTAGAAAACACATAAGCCCTAAATCATGCACAAGTCACATAGACAGTGGTTTTACATGGCTAGAGGGTCACATTTGTCTTGTTGTTGGTCTCTGGTGCAGAACCTATACTCAAGCTGCAGGTTACTCTGACAAATGTTGTCACTTCCACAGCCGGCATTTCTAAATTTCACAAAGACCACTCGTGCACGAAGACCCCTCTCTATCCACAATGTATCAGCCTTTAATGTGTGCTTGATCCCTGCAGAAAAGTGACCTATCAGATGTGATTCAAATGCTACAGAAATTGTTCTGGCAAGTTATTTTATAACTAATCAAACACAACACATTTTCACTTATTTTGACATTTTATGACAAGTTTATATATGTAACTCCTTTTACAAACCTCTGGTTTTTGATGAGGGTCTGCAGCTGAACCATGACATATGTACACCCGACTTCTCCCTGTATCCTCATTAGGAGCACTCACTGCAAAATCTGTTAATCAGAAAGCATCATCTGTCAGAAGCATTGTAAAGCTGAGGCCCAAGACTGAAGTAAAAAAATAAACCTTTTATTCAACCTTGGTATCCATCTTGGTTGATATCCCCAATATGAGCCACTGCTAGTCCAAACATGGAGTCCATTTTCCCATATAGACACCCTGGTTGTATTTGGTTCCAGCGCTGCCCTTTGGCTTGGTTGATGAAAACATACACAGCTTTTCCTACATCTTCATCAATGCTTATTTTGGAGATCATCCCACCTGAAGCATTGCAGACATTAACTCCCTAATCAACTGTGTTTTGTTAAGGTATATAATGCCTTTATAACTGATACATTTTTTTACGATCCTCACATCCTTTACTGACTGATAAACTATTAACAATATGTGTTAAAGTAACAATAAGTAAAGCACAACCAACCTTCTTTATCAACAGAAATACGTTCACAATCATCAGATAGGCAATGCTTTAGCAAGAGGGGCTCCAATCAGCAATCTGGAGAGGAAAGGGTTGTCCATAGATAGATAGATAGATAGATTAATATTTCAATAATATTAATAAGCATGCAGATAATTATAAAGTGTTAAGATTTAAACTGTTGGATTTCTTTTAAAACATTATGAAATATTTTCTCTAGTCGATCTCTTGTTTGCTTAAAAAAATAAAATAAAATAAAAAAACATATAATAAGAACAAGTTTCTCACACTCGCTCCTCTGAAGGTTTAAGCTGATGGTGCATGGCCATAGAAAACCCAAACAAAGAGCCAGCTTCTCCACGCATGTTCATCACGATCTGCGTGTCCAGGTTCAAATACAAAACCTCCACACAAAGCAACCACACGGTCAAGAGGAGAGCCCACTGACTAAACAACATGATGATGGACCTCTCTGGAGCTGGATATGGACTGAGAGATTGTAATATCACCCAGAAGAAAAACTCCTGCTGCAGGAGGGTGAGGCGATGTGACACATTATATAAGCCTTGGCTGATTTACCACCTCAGGGTGGGAACAAGGCCAACTGTAGCCTACAGCAAAGAGAGTTAATCCAGAGTTACCTGCAAAGGAAACCTGGAAACATGCCCTTTTATCCTCAATCATTGCCTGGAAGGCATAGTCAAGTTCTAGATAAAAATCAGCATGTTACAACAGGGCAATATAAAAAGAGAAACATCAACACGTGCAGTTGGGACATATACTAAAGTAGTCGGAATGGAAGCCACAGAGCCATCTTAAAAAAAATATATAATAATAATACATAAAAACATCCCTTTGTAAAACTTATATCTTTCTCAATGCCAAATGAAACTGTGCTATTCAACCCCCAAGTTTGAAAGTAGGCCTAAATCACTCGCATATGCGAGTAAATCTTCACTCTGGGCAACTAAATCATGTTTAATATAAGCCAATGGCTAATGAATTCTAATATTTTACTCTCCAGTGTGTGATTTGAGGCTAGGTATAAGTTTAGTACAGGTAGGCTATATATTTTCACTCGCCGAACACACTCTTGCTGAGCGCTTCAGAGGTTTACTTTCTATCAAGCGATCTGTGCTATTTTTCAGTTCATCTCAAAGGATTTGTATGGGATCAGATTCCCGCAAAATGTATTCATGTAAATTAAATGTAAAATGTGTTCATGTAAATTAGGGTGGGCCTAAGCTTCAACATTGGTCCACAAGTTCTAAATTGACAGCTCCTCCTCTAGCCAATCAGTCTTGTACTTGTACGAAAATGGATAACTGTCATCTGAGAAACATATTTCCATTCAGGACATTGTGTGTCTTACTGTCACTGCTGTACGCCTACCTGGTGATCCGTTAATGTTAAATCTGTAAATTAATTTTGAATTAATGTAATGTATTTTGGATTAATGTAATGAAACGCACTGTGCGTACCATTAGTGCTCAGATTGACCTGAGATTTGCCCTGCAATCAATCATTTCAGCAGTTATTAACCAGCAAGCAATTTTGCATTTAAAATATGTCTATTAGCCATCTAAACATAGCTACAAACAGTCGCTACTATTACACATTATTAAAGAAATCCTATCACATTTATGGCAAATAACATCACAAAGCCCATGGTGACCCTGCTGACAAAAACATTAGAAACCTTGTAAGGGAAACAGGTCAATTTAGCTCAAAGGGAATCATTTAAGATTTTAAAGGGAATTTGAACAGAATCACTGTTTCACGGCTGTTCACGGAGATGCGCCTGCGGTTCAGTGAACGAGCCGTTTAACATCAAATCTGCGCTGGATACTAATATCCAAACTACTATCAATTAGCACAGTAACAAGATCGGCAGTTTAAGACATTAACTTGTAAGCACAAAACACAAGATACTTCTCTTTTCAATATGAATAAGGCTTTATTAGATAAATCTAAGACATATAAACTAATCTAACACATAAACGCACGCACTCACACATTCACACAAGTTGCAGGAAGATCGAAAGTTAGGAAAAGATGAGTTTAAGAGAATGGAAATATGGAATTCCGAGTTTACAGTAATACGTTAAATTGCATAGACATGAACAACCATCAATCACGTAATTAGCCCTTGCATTGAGTTCCTCAATGTGACTAAAATTATATTAGATACACCAGCACAACAAATATCTGGGGATACGTTGCCTTCGTTTCCTGTGAAAGGGACTCCCGTTGAAAGGGGTATCCTGGTGTCGCTGATTGGCTGGAAGTTCAGTAGTGAAGTGACGTCTTGGGAAGCCCGTGGTTGTTGGGCGTTGGCTGAAAGTGCAGAGTCGTGTGCGCTGGTCGAAGTTGAACGGGCATCCGAGGTCAGGCGTCGGAGACTCGACGTTACAAAACTTAACTCAGAACACGAAACTCTCAAACGGAAAAGAAAAGAAATAAAGTTTGACGAGACTAGGTTGTGTTCCTTCTCATCGTGGCATAGTAGCAGCAGGCAGGCACGCTGGAACCGCGCTCAAAGAACAATGACGACTAACCGCATGGCTAGATGCTACAAGCTAAAGCTAGGTAGCAAAGCTTCAAGCTAAAAGCTAAGAGCAGGCATGACTGATAGCACGAGGAAGGCTGGAACTAAAAGCCGACATGGCTAATAGCAGCAGCTAGGGACTAAAAGCAGACTAAAAAGCAAGGCATGACTGATAGCACAAGCAATGCTAGAACTAAAAGCAAAATTTCATGGGGTCCAAAGTATTTAAACTTCCTTGTTGGCCACCCCTCAAATGTTGCCTTGACCAATCAGATATGGTCTTGGGTCTGGGGATCATAAATCATTTGTTTATCTTACCAAGCATGTGGTTCCTGCCTCGCAGGATCTAATTTTGGACATGATTCCTATAACACAATTATGATATATTTTACAAATAAATGATTGTCAGGACAATATCAAGCAAGAAAATTCGATTATTTCAATACTAGACATGACTATGTATCCTATAGTTATCAAAAGACATTTAATCAAAAGTGATTATACATGATAGTCAAATGTGTGGGTTACACATAAATGAATATGGAGTTAAGCAATGGAATGATTCGTTTATAAGTCTTTTTGAGTTCATTCTGGTCCATATATAATGTACAAAAAGCAGTTTCTTTGCCATTCTCTGGAAGACAAAGGTTTAAAGCCCTTCCCCCTTAGGAATTTCAGTCTGGTTCTGCTGGATGGGGGAAGTCAATGCAAGTATTTAACTTGATCTCCTGGGTTTACATGTGATGTCCAGCGTTGCATTTCAATCACGAACAATAAATTTGACAATCTCTTCTTCTAATTAAAATTGTCAATAATTGTTCTATTGGTGTTAATGTTGAAAGCTGTTGTGTGAACAAGTTGGTTGGTTGGTTATCTTGCTTGGTTCCTGTGGCACTAGAACTGATTTATGACTTCCTGAGGAGTTCGGCTCTCGTTTCAATGCACACAGCTCTGATAGACTCTTTAATTTGTCTGGTTCGACTCATTTCTGCTACAACCTTCACAGAAATTTTTATGATTTCCACTACAAATGCAATCAAACACATTACAACGCATCAACTTTTAACTATTAAAACCATTAAATAGTGTATTGTAGTGTGTTTTGGTACATATTACAATAGGATTATATGCACAACACGTCAAAGCCTGAAGCAGATGGGCTACAGCAGCAGAAGACCACACAGGGTGCTAAGAATAGGAAGTGGAGGCTACAATTTGCACAGGCTCACCAGAATTAGACAACTGAAGACTGGAAAAACGTTACCTGGTCTGATGAGTCTCAATTTCTGCTCTGACATTCAGATGGTAGGGTCAGAAATTGGCATAAAGAACATTAAAGCATGGATCCATCCTGCCTTGTCTCAATGGTTCTTGGCACACTTTGGGCTCCTTAGTACTTCCAACAGGATAATTCACCATGTCACAAAACTCAAATCATCTCAGACAATGAACATGACAATGAGTTCACTTTACTCAAATGGCCTCCACAGCATGGGCGTAGGTTTAGGGGGGGGGGGGGACGCTAGGTACTAGTCTCTATCAATATTTTGAGATTACAAATTTGTCCCCACCAATATTTAGCAAGCTCATTTGAACTGCTATTTGGATCTTTGCATTGCTATTTGGATCGATTCTAACGGCCAAAATGACGACAGTACAAAAACGCCATAATTTGATTGGCGGCGGGGTATCGGACAAGCTACACGCGCGGGCCGGGACTACTTTTGTGTGCGTGCTTGTGTGTGTGTGTGTACGCGCATGTTGACGACGCCAAAGGTAAGTTACCAGGTTACCACATACAAGGCCAGAGTAAAAACATTTTAATATTCCGGTTTGCCCCTTTTTGTACTTTGTAGATGCCACCCAAGAAGAAAAAAGGGGATATAAGGAGCTTTTTCATAAAGCAGAGTCAGAGTGTAAGTAAGCAAAATAACTAGCTAGCCACACAAATAAATACTGTTTATAATAGAAAAAGGTTATTATATTTATTTATTTATATTTGTTTCCTTGTTGCTGAGTATTTTTTTGTTAGTGTAAATACTAATGTACATAATGATTTATTTTAATAAAACGTTTGGTTGTTCAGCATTACACAGTCTCAGGTTTTTATTTTTTGAGAGTGCATCTTTGAGATTATACAGTTATACTAGCTCTTTAGGGACAGTATACAGGATGGTATATCGGGGTCAGGATACAATATAATGAAATGAAGTAGATTCACTTCTGTATTGTGTTATTCTGTAGCTGTCAGGATCCTGCCCTGACAGCCCTGTCCATCTTGCCTCTGTTCCATGTTTCTTTGTTTATTTTGTGTCTAAGCACATGGTTCTGTCTTTGTTTGTGTCTGCCATGTGCTCCCCTTTTCCCACCTCCTTGTTACCCCTGGTCACACCCCCTTGTTTAGCCCTTGTCTGCTTGATTGCTTTCACCTGACCCTCATGTGTACTGTCCTATATATTAAGGTTTCTTTCCTTGTGTCTCTGCTGGTTCGTTTTTGGTGTTTACCCGTCTCTTGGCCTAGAATCTATCCCTTTGACCTTGATAATTATTTTGATCTCTTATCTAGATGTTTATATCCTTTTTGGTCTTTAGCTTTGTCTAGTTTAAAAGAAAGTGAAATATTTTTTGTATTCTAATCTAGTTTTGTTTCTCATTCGATTTAAATATTCATTAGCCCGTCTGTTTGAACTGTTTCACTGCAAATTCCCTAGCTGTTCCAGTCTTTGTCTTGTTAATAAAATACCCTTGCCTGCTCATTCTGCATTTGGGTCCCATTTCTTGCTGATCCCTGACAGAACGAACCAGCCAGTTCGGGACCCAGCAATGAGCATCCGTATTGTTCCTCCCAGTACCGCTAAGGGGAGACTGGCACTCCAACAGGCAGTGGCATCGCTCCGCCAGCAGGGCCAGGAGGTTGTTTCATTCGCCCAGTTCTTCTGGACCATGGCAAGGGGCTTGGAGTATCCGGACTCTACTCTAAAGGAGGGTTTTAATCTCTGCTTGGATGATCCCAAGGAAATGTAGGGCAAGAAAGAGCGCAGCCCAGAATTTTGCATCTGTCTCAGAGTCAGCCAAGTCTACTCCAGTTATTCCAGAGCTAATCCAGCCTGTCACAGACATTCCAGAGCCAATCAAGTCAGATCCTGCTGTTTCAAAGCTAGTAAAGAAGGGGCCTTTCATCCCAGAGGTGGCCAAGTCAGCAACCAAAATTAAGGTGACTAAGTTAAATGCAGTCAATTCAGAGGCAGCTGATAACACACTGCTGTGCCCCCAGAAGCCTAATCAAATGAGGGCCTGTGTTGTGCAGTTCGACATTCCCTCCCAGGAGGTTGCTAGTCCTCTGGTCCAGGAGGGCCTAAGCCGTGAGACCCCTAGTCCAGAGGTCCAGGATTTCTCAAGTCCGGATGCCCTACCTCCAGTGGTCTTGGAAGACCAGATTCAGAATGCCCCTAGTCCTGTTATTCAGGCGGACCCTAGTCAGGTGGTCCAATATCCAGTGGTCCCAGAAGTATGTAACCTGGTGGAACCACACCCTAAGCTGCCCACTTCACCAGTTGTCTCTCCCCTAGAGAAGGAATCTGTGACTGTCTATGTAACTTCACCTGAACCACTGGTTAATCCTGTCATGCCCAAGAAGGGCAATCAAATAAGTAGTGCCATGTTCCCAGGGCTTGCTGTTGAGATGTCACCCCCTGAGCTCATGTCAGCTCCAATCTCTGAGCCCATTCCAGTGTCTGTGCCAGCTCCAGAGTCTGCGCTGGTCCAGGAGCCTCTGGAGTCCATCACTGCAGCCCAGGAGGGCATGTACGAGTCGAGCCCAGTGCCTGTCCTTACAGTCCGGGAGGGCACGTCCAAGTCGAGCCCAGTGCCTTCCCTTACAGCCAAGGAGGGCACGCCAGAGTCCAGCCCAATGGCTGTCTCCGAAGCCCTGGAGAGTGCTTCCAAGTCCGTATCGGAATCCATTCTTGCATCTCCGGAATTTTCCCAAGGGTGCCTCCTCTCTGCCCATGTGGTCATGGCACCTGAGTTTGTCCCAAGGCACTTCACGCATCAAGAGTTGGCCCCAGAGGCCATAAAGGCTACTTCCAAGGTTCCTCCAGTAAAACAAGTCCACCTCCCTAGACGGACCACCAACAAGATCCCTATCCCATCCACCCCTTTAGCTAGTCCTTTTGGATCCCATAAGCCAGAACCTCCCTGGTCCTCTTCAAACTATTCCCCAGGATTATTTTCCTCCCTCCCAGTCCCACCCCTTAGGGTTCCTAGCTACCCTGGAGTTCCAAGCTTTGTTCCCAACCCACCCCCCCAGTTGGTACCTCCCTGTACTGTCTTGCCCAGTGTGGACGCCTGGGGGCGTCCATTAGGGGGAGGGTACTGTCAGGATCCTGCCCTGACAGCCCTGTCCATCTTGTCTCTGTTCCATGTTTCTTTGTTTATTTTGTGTCTAAGCACATGGTTCTGTCTTTGTTTGTGTCTGCCACGTGCTCCCCTTGTCCCCTTGTGCCACCTCCTTGTTACCCCTGGTCACACCCCCTTGTTTAGCCCTTGTCTGCTTGATTGCTTTCACCTGACCCTCATGTGTACTGTCCTATATATTGGGGTTTCTTTCCTTGTGTCTCTGCTGGTTCGTTTTTGGTGTTTACCCGTCTCTTGGCCTAGAATTTATCCCTTTGAGCTTGATAATTATTTTGATCTCTTATCTAGATGTTTATATCCTTTTTGGTCTTTAGCTTTGTCTAGTTTAAAAAAAAAAGTGAAATATTTTTTGTATTCTAATCTAGTTTTGTTTCTCATTCGATTTAAATTTTCATTAGCCCGTCTGTTTGAACTGTTTCACTGCAAATTCCCCAGCTGTTTCAGTCTTTGTCTTGTTAATAAAATACCCTTGCCTGCTCATTCTGCATTTGGGTCCCATTTCTTGCAGATCCCTGACAGTAGCTATTGCCAACAGTCTGAAATAAAAAAGGTAATCACCATTAAATCACTGGTATCTTACAACAAAATAATTCTGGGGGGGGCGATGTTGTATGAGGATGTCCCCACCAAAGCTGAGACCAAACCTACGCCCATGCTCCACAGTCACCAGATCTCAATCCAATAGAGCAGCTTTGGGATGTGGTGGAATCGTAGATTCACATCATGGATGTGCATCCGACAAATTATCAGCAACTGCATGATGCTATCATGTCAATATGGGCCAAAATCTCTGAGGAATGTTTCCAACACTCCAAATCTATGCCACGTAGAATAAAGGCAGTTCTGAAAGCAAAAGTGGGTCCAACCCGCTACTAGCAAGGTGTACCTAATAAAGTGGGCAGTGAGTGTATATATCTCAGTGTGGCGAGTAAACTAAATAATGTACTAGCCAATGCCGATTTAATTGCAAATGTGTCCATAGAGGGTTGTTTATCTTAATCTAAATCTGATTTGTCTGGACAGATTTATTTACACAATATACAGTGAAACAATAGATGGCGATATAGATTAATACTAGATAGATCCATTTTTTTCAGGTTGAACATACAGACTTGGGCACAAAATATATAAATATACAAAATAAATAAAAATGTAAAACTTTCCACAGGTTTTACAATTAAAATATACTGTACACTGGGCCTGTGTTGACCTTTGTGAAAACCTGCCCCAGTTGCAGGACAGAGTTGTCACAATCTGGGCTATTTTGTCAAAAAAGAAACGGTCATCAAACAGTGTAAGCTTTCAAGGCAATACAGTTGTATAAATTAAGCTTATATTGACATTAATAATATTATGCGACAACTTGGCTTTCATTATCTCAATGTTAATGGGGGTTAAAAATAATGTTTAAAACTCTTAAAAGTTAAAAGTTTAAAACTTAAAATTTTGAAATGTAATGCTTTAAAATCGAAATCATTTTAACATATGGTCTGAATGGATGTTAGTATGGTAGTATAACTTGTTCACCAAATATATATAGCAAAAGTATGATTTTTATGTATTTCGGTTTGGTCAATGCATTTGCATTTTGAACTGTAGATCTTAAAAATCAACATATAATACCACTGCCAGAAAAAGTTTAATTTTATGACAAATTCCATGTGTGACAACTAGTCCTGGTCTGACAGTAACAGCAGTTTTATGGCCATAGTTTTAAACCACACTACTGAGCAGCAGTTTTTGTCTTTGCACGTAGTGGCCATGGTTTGGAAGCTTATTGTGTGTCATTGTGGTTTTAGCACAGAAAGCTATAAGGTATAAGTCTTCCTGATTATCAACAACATAATTAACTCCTTAACCTTGACTGTCTCTTTAGTTTTAGTGTTGTGCATATTTATATATATATATCCACACAAAAACCAACAAAGAAAATAATTTCCATTAAAAGATTAATGCAAGTATTTTTAAATGCAATACAAATTTAGTTACAACTGTAATGTTACGAAAAACACTCTTAAAAATAAAGGTGCTTAAAAGGTTCTTGGCAGCGATACCATTGAAGAACCATTCTTGGTTCCACAAAGAACTATTCAGTCAAAGGTTCTTTAAAGAACTATCTCTTTCTTACTTTTTTATGTGAATTACCTTCTTTCATTACAAAGAACCTTTTGTGAAAAAGAAAGGTTCTTCAGATATTAGGTTCTTTATGGGACCATTTAGACAAAAAGGTTCTTCCATGACATTGTGTAAAGCATCTTTATTTTTAAGAGTGTAATATCCATGATTAAGGGCTTCCTAGAGATGACCTTTATGAGTTCTACCTTAAATAACAACATGTATTTGAGCACTACTAATTTTAACAGTGGCAAAAATAACTATACATCCTGTGGAAATTTTAAATGCTGTTGCAGCAAGTGGCTTGTTTACTGAGAAACCCACTGAGGATGGTGGAAGTCAGTAGATATGAGTGGTCATGGTTAACTTAAGTGAAGGTGGTGGGTGACAGGAGGACAAGAGCAGTACAGAGAAACCGCACAACAACGCTTTCTGCACAACACCTCATATACATGCTCACACGTTTAAGAACAGATGCACTCTTGCACACAGAGATGCACATAAAAACTCACACATCCACTCAAACATGCAAATGCATTAAACACTGCACACAGGTTGATTAATCTTTATCTTTGACACTTTGATGGTCCCAATAGACACAAAATCTGTGTTTTAAAAAAGTGTGTTTTAGAGCCAGAACCAATCATGTATAACAAATCATACACAGATAGAGGACTGGATTTTTTTACAACACGACTATTGTGGTGTCTTTTTCTCTCATTATATGATACAAACCTGATTCCAAAAAAGATGGGACACTGTACAAATTGTGAATAAAAACAGAATGCAATGAAGTGGAAGTTTCAAATTTCAATATTTTATTCAGAGTACAACATAGATGACATATCAAACGTTTAAACTGAAAAAAAAAAATCATCATTTAAAGAAAAATAAATTGATTTTGAATTTCATGTCATCAACACATCTCAAAAAAGTTGGGACAAGGCCATGTTTACCACTGTGTGGCATCCCCTCTTCTTTTTATAACAGTCTGCAAACGTCTGGGGACTGAGGAGACAAGTTGTTCAAGTTTAGGAATAATAATCTTGTCCCATTTTGCCTAATACAGGCTTCTAGTTGCACAACTTTCTTAGGTCTTCTTTGTCACATCTTCCTCTTCATGATGCGCCATATGTTTTCTATAGGTGAAAGATATGGACTGCAGGCTGGCCATTTCAGTACCCGGATCATTCTTCTACGCAGCCATGATGTTGTTATTGATGCAGCATGTGGTCTGTCATGTTGGAAAATGCAAGGTCTTCCCTGAAAGTGACAATGTCTGGATGGGAGCATATGTTGTTCTAGAACTTGGATATACCTTTCAGCATTGATGGTGCCTTTCCAGATATGTAAGCTGCCCATGCCACACACACTCATGCAACCCCATACCATCAGAGATGCAGGCTTCTGACCGGAGCGCAGATAACAACTTGGGTTGTCCTTGTCCTCTTTAGTCCTGATGACATGGCATCCCAGTTTTCCAAAAAGAACTTCAAATTTTGATTCGTCTGACCACAGAACAGTTTTCCACTTTGCCACAGTCCATTTTAAATGAGCCTTTGTGACGGCGGGGTGAAGGAAGGACTGGAAACAATAGCGAGTTAGACGATTTAATGAAAATAAATAAACAAACATGAAAAAGACAATGATGCTGGGAAGACGACAATCCAAGATGGTGGTGAGGTGATGAGGAATCCAAATGATGACGGTGAGAAGGCAGCAGGAGAGGATGGCACAGGAACTGCGGAGAATAGAGCCGAAGGTAAGTATTTGTGGCTGAGTGGAAGTGCATAGAGTGGATGAGGTTCCGGGAAAACACGAACATCCAAATGCAGACAACACTGAAGCCAACAAACAGGGGAAGCGACATTAAACAACTATCTCACAAACACAAGACATGAGACAAGCCAATATATATGGAATGAGTAATGAGTGACAGCTGCTGCTGATGACAATTAACGGAGACGCCCACAAACTAATCAGTGCAGACGTGAAACACACAGACTTCACCACAAAGTGCACACACCTAGAGATCACGGTTTACCAACCGTGACAGCCTTGGCCCAGAGAAAACCCCTGTGCTTCTGGATCATGTTTAGTTATGGCTTCTTTTTTGACCTATAGAGTTTTAGCTTGCAACAGAGAATGGCACGGTGGATTGTGTTCACCAACAATGTTTTCTGGAAGTATTCCTGAGCCCATGTTGTGATTTCCATTACAGTAGCACTCCTGTATGTGATGCAGTACCATCTAAGGCCCCGAAGATCACGGGCATCCAGTATGGTTTTTCGGCCTTGACCCTTATGCACAGAGATTGTTCCAGATTCTCTGAATCTTTGGGTGATATTATGCACTGTAGGAGATGATAACTTCAAACTCTTTACAATTTTTCTCTGAGAAACTCCTTTCTGATATTGCTTCCCTATTTTTCGCTGAAGCATTGGGGGAACTGGTGATCCTCTGCCCATCTTGACTTCTGAGAGACACTGCCACTCTGAGAGGCTCTTTTTATACCCAATCATGTTGCCTATTGACCTAATAAGTTGCAAATTGGTCCTCCAGCTGTTCCTTATATGTACATTTAACTTTTACAGCCTCTTATTGCTTCCTGTCCCAACATTTTTTGGAATGTGTGGCTCTCATGAAATCCAAAATGAGCCAATATGGCATGACATTTCAAATTCCTTATTTTGTGGAAGA
This sequence comes from Carassius auratus, assembly GCF_003368295.1. Taxonomy (NCBI): domain Eukaryota; kingdom Metazoa; phylum Chordata; class Actinopteri; order Cypriniformes; family Cyprinidae; genus Carassius; species Carassius auratus. The sequence continues at coordinate 18,105 of NW_020526138.1, forward strand.
AAATGTTCCAAACAAATAAATAAAACAAAACTTGTATTAAAATACAATTATCAAACATTGTTTCAAAAGTGTCGACAAGTAATACAGATGTATACAAACTTAAGTTATGAAGACCCCTCCCTCCCTCAAAAAAAAAATTATAAAAAAACAATTATACAAGTTTTTTTTTTTTTTTTTTTTTCGTACATTTCTGCCATGTGTACATCAAGTTGAGATGGTCACCACTGATAAGCTATTTGACTATTCACGACAAGCGTTCCTGTTTCAGAATACTAAATTAAAGTTATTGTGTTCTGTATTTTCTCATCAATTTAACCATTTATAAACTGTGCCTACTCTTTCAAGTAGCCACATTTCAACCAGATAAATGACTGACCTCTTTCTGGTGGATGTCACCTAAACCTATCACCAGCCCACACAAAGGCTTAGAAATGTAATATAGTCACTATAAACTGCAAGGATTAGAGCAAATGCTTAGTCCAGTTTAATCAAGCTTTCTGCTACAATGGAACACATATTACCACACAATCATCAGAGCTGGAGTCACACATTTGTTGCACTACAATGCCTTCATGCTAGTGTTAATTAACAGTGCAGAATAAATTATATTCATGACTACAGCAGCTGTATTTTCACTACAGTGTGGAAACAGTTTTTAAAATAATTTAAAAAAGTATTTCTGTATTAATCTGATCAGCAAACATGACACTGATTTGGTTAGTTGTTAGTAACACTTCTTTCAAGTATTTTATTTTAATTAGATGCATGTTTAGTTTAACTCAAAATAACCTTTCAATTGTATTTTGACATTTATAAAATACATTTATTTCTATGGTCCTCCTGTTTCCCAGTTACAATAAGACTTATAACAGCTACATATAATGCTACATATAATTTATAACCAACATCTCAGCTTACTGTCCTTTGGAAATTTTACATAAATGAGATTAGGACTATTTATTAATTTTATTTGTTTTACCTCAGTGAATATTTATCAGTGTAGGTCAGTTTCTTTATGTTATTGAGGATAAATGAATCAAGATAACAGATCCCTTGTCAGAAGATTGGATAGAGTGGGGAGAAAATGAATGGACAAGCCCAAGATGATCAATTAATAAAAATACTCTTCATATTGAAATAATCTCAATGAAACAACCTGATAAAAATACACTTAATATTTATACAACTTTAATGGTCAGATGTGTTCCATTTCCAAACTCAATATAATATGCTTTTGCTCCACAATAGGATACTGCTTCAACTGCCTGAATGATGTCTGAAATTGTCAGATTGGAGGATCTGCCCAATCTCTTGCCCCAGAATCGATCAGTTTTGAAAAATATGGGTTCTGACATTTTCTGAAATGCTGACATGATTCAAGGTGGTTGTTCAATTTGCTTATACCAATATACTGTATGTTGTCTTTATCTGAACAACAATGCAGAGTCACAGTGTTGCTGAGTACCACAGTTATGACTTTAATTTGCTGAAGAACACGAGGATGTGCAGTACCTGAAAAAACTGATCATGTCCACAGGTTAAGACATGAACTGGATATACAGTAACAATAAATAACTAATTCACAATATGTTTGCAGAAAATCAACCACAAAAATCCACAGAGATATAAAATCTAAATAATCAGAGCAATCATTTAAAATAAATATTTCAAAACTGTAATAAATGTTTAATAAAACATGACTTACGTAAAATACAAAGAACAGTTCAGAGTTAAAATAATGTTAACAATTTTCTGCTGCCCATCTACTCCATCAAACTGGTAATAGTTTTATTGCAAAGTACTTAATTTTAAGTAGTATTTTAGTATTTTAAATATACTAAAAAAGAATGAAAGGTAAACATGAACAAAAGGGTCTTTAAATTTACTGCTGAGTATTTTGGGGATCATGCACAAAGTTAAGAATTTAATTTTACAGTAAACATGTTTATGTGTGTGCTTACAAGCTGGGTTTTGATCAGAGATTAATACTGTATTCCATTCTGATTCCTTTGAAGGGTTTTTCCTCCAGAGTGAGAGCTTCAGATGGCCGAAGGGTGTAGGGACCAAAAAAATTAGGCACTCATCCAAAATCCATCATTACGAAGGCCCCTTTGAAGTGGCCAGTTTTGAGCACTTCACTTTGGAATGACACTTCAGTATTGTAGCTACAATTGTATTGTAGCTACAATCACTTCAGTCCTCTTCAGAGGATTTACTTCATTTGGATGCAGCATTCTTCTTCTTCATTAAGCTTTAACAGCATCTTGCTTTCTTTTAATGTTACATTTACTGCCAGTTACAAAGTAGCATGTTTTATGCGGTCCCCCAATCCACCTACTTAGTTGTTTTTGCAGATGAAATATAACACAGATAACAATAAATGATTTTTTTTTTCATCAGGTTCGATATCGATTATTATTACACAGTTCTGTGGAATACTTGATTCTGATTGGTCGGTCGCGACATTCCGAGCTTCGTTATCCATGGATAACAACCAGAAAAAGCTAATAACACAGTGTCACGCTGTCTAGTCTCTGTTTCCCTGGGTGTCCACTAGTGAGCTCACTTCCCCGTAGGCACTTCACCATAGGCACTAGATTTCCTCTAGTCTGGTCCTGTCTTCACAGTAATTGCACTCCTGTTAATTGCACCAGGTGCAGTCAATCTATTGTCATTAGCCTCCCTATAAATTCCAGCATTTTCCTGTTGTTTGTATGGAGTCCTTACCCTTCGTGTTACCAGCTTTCTTGTATTCCGAGTTCCTTCATTTTCTTCTCCTCCTCCGAATTCCCGTTCCATTCCCTTTCCTGATCCCTTCCTTGTTTGTTTATTTGTTTGGTTGCTTTGGACTTCTGTATTGGTTTTGACCCTGGCTTGTGTTTGGATTACCCCATTTAATAAATACCTGCATTTGGATCTCTCTCTCTTCCTGTGTCTCTCTGGGTAAATGAATCTTCACAGAAAGACTCCATCCAAAGAGATCCAGCGGTATGTCTATTCATATTTTCTCCCCAGTCACCGAGCGGGTGAGGAATGGTTTTGAGGGTACCCGCCTGATCGTGTTCCATCGAACCAGGGGAGGTCGCTCAGGAGTGAGTGGTCGAGAGGAGGTCCGGCATCGCTTTCCACTGTGGTCCCCCATCGACCCTGGGTTCAGATGGGAGCCGCCGTCTCCCCATTGTGGACAGAGAAGGGAGAGGAGGCGCAAGTCTGCCGAGCCAGCGCCGCTGCTCAAGATGGCCATCAGTCCAGTGCTGCTGCACAAGATGGACTGCCAACCCAATGCCGCTGCGCAGCATGGCCGCCAACCCAGCACCACGAGGAAAGATGGATGCAAGCCTCACACCACAGCACAAGATGGCCGCCGGCCCAGCACCACTGCCCAGGATGGCCGCAGGTCCAGCGATACTGCACAAGATGGCCATCAACCCAGCGCCACGAGGCAAGATGGATGCCAGCACAGTGCCACAGCACAAAGTGGACACCAGCCCAGTGCCACGGTGCAAGATGGACGCTGAGACGTTTTTCAAAGATCCTTGAGATTCCCAGGAGTGTTCACGTCACTTCAGTCGATCCAGAGACTGTTCACGTCACGTCTGTCGATCCAGAGGCTGTTCACGTCACGTCTGCTGAGCCAGCACCACAGTACAAGATGGCCACCAACCCAGCGCCACTGCACAAGGCGGCCGCCAGCCCGGAGCCACTGCAGAGGATGGCAGCTACAGAGGGTTTTCCTGAGTTGAGTCAGGTTCCCGTTGACTCTCCAGAGTTGAGTCATATTCCTGTTGACCCTCCAGAGTTGAGTCAGGTTCCCGTTGACCCTCCAGAGTTGGGTCAGGTTCTCGTTGACCCTCCAGAGTCGAGTCACATTCCAGTTGATTCTCCAGAATCAAGTCAGATTCCTGTTGACTTTCCAGAGTCGAGTCAGGTCCCCGTTGACTTTCCAGAGTTGAGTCAGGTGCTCATGGACCCTCCAGAGTCAGGGTTATTCACCGTTGACTTTCCAGAGTCAGGGTTAGTCACCGTTGACCTTCCAGAGTCAGGGCTAGTTCCTGTTGACCTTCCAGAGTCGAGTCAAATTCCTGTTGACTATCCAGAGTCGAGTCAGGCTCCTGTTGACCCTCCAGAGTCGAGTCACGTTCCAGTTGATCCTCCTGAATCAAGTCAGATTCCTGTTGACCTTCCAGAGTTGAGTCAGGTGCCCGTTGACTTTCCAGAGTTGAGTCAGGTTCTTGTTGACCCCCCAAAGTCGAGTCAGGTGGTCATGGACCCTCCAGAGCCAGGGTTAGTCACCGTTGACCTTCCAGAGTCAGGGTTAGTCACCGTCGACCTTCCAGAGTTAGTCACCATTGACCTTCCAGAGTGAGGGTTAGTTCCTGTTGACCATCCAGAGTCGAGTCAGGTGCTCGTGGACCCTCCAGAGTAAGGGTTATTAACCCTTGACCTTCCAGAGTCAGGGTTAGTCACCTTTGACCTTCCAGAGTCAGGGCTAGTTACCATGGACTTTCAAGAGTCAAGGCTAGTCACCATTGACCTTTCAGAGTCAAGTCAAGTCACTGGTGATCTTCAAGGACAAAGTCAAGTCACTGGAGATTTTCAAGGACAGAGTCAAGTCACTGGTGATCTTCAAGGACAGAGTCAAGTCACTGGTGATCTTCATGAACAAAGGCAAGTCACCACTGATCTTCATGAACAAAGGCAAGTCATCATTGATCTTCATGAACAAATACAAGTCACCAATGATCTTCATGAACAAATGCAAGTCACCAATAATCTTCATGAGCAGAGTCAAGTCAGCACCGATCTTCTGGAATCCAGTATAAACACCATGCGACCAGAGTTTCGTCACTTCTCTGAGGAACTACTTGAGCCTCTCCACGGCTCTGATGAACTACCAGAGTCTCTCCTCGCCTCTGCGGAACTTCCAGAGACTCATCATGTCTCAGTCGAACTCTCTGAGCACCTGGCTGTTCCTGTTGTGGCCACGGAGGCTACCCCTAACATGTTCATGTTCTATATTTCAGACTTACCCAACCAGACTTGTCCTCCTCTTGGTCCGGCCGCACGGATGTGGTGGTCTTCTGCTCTGCCCTGGGTGCCTTCTGCCTCGACCACAAGGATTTGGTGGTTTTCTGCTCTGCCCTGGGGGGCGTCTGGTTCGACCACACGGACGTGGTGGTCTTCTGTTCCGCCCTGGGGAGCTTCTGCCCTGACTACATGGTTGTGGTGGTCTTATGCTCCGCCCTGGGGGCCTTCTGCCTCGACCACAAGGATGTGGTGGTCTTCTGCTCCGCCCTGGGGGGCGTCTGGTTCGGCCGCACAGTTATGGGGGTCTTCTGCTTCACCCTGGGGGACTCCGGTCTCCACCACAGGGACGTGGGGGTCTTCTGCTCTGCCCTGGGGGGCATCCGTCCCGACCACATGGTTGTGGTGGTCTTCTGCTCAGCCCTGGGGGGCTTCTGCCCTGACCACACGGTTGTGGTAGTCTTCTGCTCCACCCTGGAGAGCGTCTGTTCTGACCACACGATTATGGTTGTCTTCTGCTCTGCCCTGGTGGGAGTCACGTGATGTCCTTCTTGGACTTCTGTGTTTGTGTTTATTTTTTGTTGTTCTTCTGTCTGTGTCTTTCTATCTGTTTCCTCCTATGGACCTGGCCCTCCATCCCTCCCCATGATCCACCGCCGGTCCACCTCCCTCCTGGGTTTCTTGTCTGTGTCTTTCATTCTGTTTCCCTCTAAGGACCTGGCCCTCCGTCCCTCCCCCTGATCCTCCACTGGTCCACCACCCTCCAGGACTCCTTGTTTTGTGTTGCACTTCTCTTGTCTCTGTTTCCCCATTTTACCTTGTCGTCTTGTCTCTGTTTCCTCATTTTACCTGGTCATCTTGTCTCTGTTTCCCCATTCTACCTGGTCCTCTTGTCTCTGTTTTACCATTTTATCTGGCCCTCCGTCCCTCCCCCTGATCCTCCGCCGCTCTACCTCCCTCCTGGTCTCTTTGTTTCTTTGGTTTTCCCTTGGGTTCGGGTGGAGCATCTGGCAGCTGCTCCATGGAGGAGGGGGTACTGTCATGCTGTCTAGTCTCTGTTTCCCTGGGTGTCCACTAGTGAGCTCACTTCCCCTTAGGCACTTCACTGTAGGCACTAGAATTCCTCTAGTCTGGTCCTGTCTTCACAGTAATTGCACTCCTGTTAATTGCATCATGTGCAGGATATCTATTGTCATTAGCCTCCCTATATATTCCAGTCTTTTCCTGTTGTTTGTATGGAGTCCTTACCCTTCGTGTTACCAGCTTTCGCGTATTCCGAGTTCCTTAATTTTCTTCTCGTCCTCCGAGTTCCAGTTCTATTCCCTTTCCTGTTCCCTTCCTTGTTTGTTTTTTTGTTTGTTTGCTTTGGACTTCTGTATTGGTTTTGACCTTGGCTTGTTTTTGGATTACGTTTTGGATTACCCCATTTAATAAATACCTGGATTTGGATCTCTCTCTCTCCCTGTGTCTCTCTGGGTACACGAATCGTCACACAGACTCATCCGGATTACAGCAGTTACTGCTGTCTTCACAGAAGATTTGCTTTCAAATATTTCAACTCAAATAAATATTTTATGTCTAAATATTTACTTATGTGACAATTAGCCGTGTAATAAGCGGGATAATGTACATCCAGATGGTTGTTCTCGAAGAATAAACCCCTTCAGGTTGCCTGTCGTTGTTTATTCTGCGAGATCAACCGGCTAAATGTAGCTGCATTATCCCTTAATTATTCAATAAATCCCTTTCTTTAATTAACCATTAACCTTGCATATCAATTATTTCGTTTTTTATTCTTATAAGTAAATTTTATATATTGTATAAAAATATACAAAAACACTATTATACAATAATTGTACAATTAGTTAAGTTCTTTACAAACTATATTCTGGCATGACAGTACATAAATAAACCACAACATTAACACTGATATTATAACTAGGGCCGGGACTTTAACGCGTTAATTGAGATTAATTAATTACACAAAAAATAACGCGTTAACTAAGATTAATTAATTACAGGAAAAAAAATTCCAGAATTTCTGAAATTTTCTATTTCTAAATTGTTTCTAAATATGCTATTGCTACACTTCATGGCAAAAATTGCACTGGTCTGCTAGACTTGGTTGAACAAAAATAAACTATTTTGTTGCTTAAGCTTATGTATTCAGTCATTATTCAATGGTATACTATAAATCCATGTGAAAAAAAATACTTCTCACTGTTCTCAGGTCAAATATTTATATGTGATTAAAATGCGATTAATTTCGATTAATTAATTACAAAGCCTCTAGATAATTAGATTAATTTTTTTAATCGAGTCCTGGCCCTAATTATAACATTTAACAGACGTATGTGTGTGTGAAAGAATGTGAGCATGTGTATGAATGACAAGAGTGTAAACTCCATCTCTAATAAACAACACAGAACAAGCATTTAACATTTTGTTTTTACAAATTATACACTTACAGTTTGTTTTATAGTCCATGAATACAGATCATGCATCAATGTAAATTTTCATGATCTCTTTAGCATAACTGATGAAGTCAAGAAGCCCCATCAGCACAGTATGTGGCACCTTTTACATCATCCAGGGCAGCGTCCTGCTTTAAAACCACTATTGTATCAGTTAAGAGGAAATTACATTCTTTTCTTTGACCATGCATTCATTCCAGTCACCGCCTGTTCTTTATCAGTGGACTAAAAAGAGAAACACATTTGAAAAAAGAAAACAGAGTTGGGGAAAACGCCTCCCTTAAAGACTGTGTATTTTTTTTTTTTTTGTTCTCTATGAAATAGAAGTTAAATGTGTCTAGAATTGATATCCTAGTTTTAAGTGACAATGACATCAATTATAAAGAGCCTGTCCTCCAACAAAAAACGACTATATAGGTCGTTTGTGCAAGCAATGGGTTGTATTTCAGGGATTTGGACAAACGACCTATGCAAGTGTATTGGTTGGAGTACAGGTTGATTATGAACCAAGTGTGTAATGTCCAGAGTTTTAATGTTATTAGATTTTTGACAAAAATTTAATGTAACAAGGTGGTGTTTTTGAGTGGGGAAAAAATCAAATTTGCATTGACTGTGGGGCACACAGTCAATGCAAATTTGATTTTTTCCCCACTCAAATCAATTGACAGCAATTTTCTTTATTTGTTTACAGCAAAATCAGAGTACAGTTAGTTTTAAATTATAGATTTAGATGATAAAACAAGCTAATAAAACAGTAGAAAAGTATGTATCAATGAACCATGCTAAAAATAAAATAATTAAAAAAAATATTGTTAGCTGATGCTAACTAGATAGCTAACTATAGCTGATGCTAATTTGAGGTAATTTTCTTAAAACAAAAGATGAGATTTTCAGAAATGAATAACTGCAGTACTAGGAGCGATGCCGCTTGGGTAAGTTTTTACTCCAGTTTTGGGTAAACAAAACATTAAATTATGCCATTCTGAAATATTATTAAATATATTTTTTTCTTAAATAACTACTGGCCTACCATACTTATATCACATATAATCTGTGATGTTTTAAGCTTTAAAACACTTGAAAATTAGATCACTTATACTGTGAAATCCGTTTTCTCTCAGGAATGTCACCAGTGTTGTGAAGCTGTTTTACTTAGGCCATATTCCACCTGAACAATGCAATATGTTTAATCACTGTTCATCTTTAAATAGCACATTTGTACAGCATGGTATTTTTTCCACTATATTTTTAGTGCCACATAGTTATTATTATTTTAATTTATTGTCTATTCTCTTTATTATTAGTATTATAGGCATATCTATTATAGCCTATGTCAAATTATGTCTGTCACCAAGACAAATTCCTTGTGTGTGAACACACTTGAAAATAATTCTGATTCTTTTTTGGGGGGAAAAACAGTAGGGATGTTTTACCCCACTGTTTAGAAAGCACATATGTGAATGATTGTATTCCGATTATTTCCATTTATTTTATTTTTCATATTAACCACAAATAATCACTTGTTCAGCTGTTCATGATATTTGACAATGTTCACAAAATACAGTTAGATGTTCCCCAATAAGATTAAATGTAATATCCAATTTATTGCGTCCAGATCTGGTCATTATTGTAGGCCTTTCCTCTGTCCTTTGTAGTGCCATATCATTTTTTGAAATGCGTAGATGTCTTCCTTTTAATTCTCGGTTCCACTTCTTCGTTGTGTGAAAGCAGCGGTTTACATAAGATTTCACTAGCTAGGACCACGCCACAAACAAGCTATGAAGCTGTTAGTTGAACAGGGAGTTGGGGAAGAGTAGGAAAAGGATGAAGGGGTCGAGGGAATGGGATGATGGTCAGGTTGATCAGGGCATCTAGAATTGATGGCTTAGAGAGACTCAGAGTGGGGGTATGTTCTCTAGCATACATCAAGGCCAGACAATTAGGACCCCCCGATACAACCTGATAGAAAGATAATGTGGGATAAGGTTGGCTAAATGGATGAGAAAGGGAGGGAAGGGTGGGTTTGAGAGAACGAGACTAGCAGTATGGTATGAGGTGACCCGATATATATGGGGGTTTCAGAAGGTCAGGTGATTGTTTGGGGTGTGCCCCTGCTCCTGAACATCTGTTAAACAATTAACTCCATGTGTTAGTGCCATATACATTCGGCTTTGGCAGCAGGCTGTTAGCCTATTATTTGTTCTCCCAGGTTATGAAAACTCAAATAAATGTGAACATTGTTTTCCCTTTGATGCTTTAATAGTGGTTTACTACACATATGCAAGTTTCTGTGGTATCAATTTCCCCACTTTGATGTCCCACCTCTTCCTGTTGTTTTGTTATTAAGTTTGTTAGTTTGTCTCTATAGGCTCCTTTGGGTTTCCACAACACTTTCTTTTAAATTAAGTTTTTTTTTACCTTGGCTTCGGAGTTTTTTTATTTACTAGCCTATAGCCTTTTATTTTACTATAAACTTGCAGGAATTATTTTAGTCCAGGTTGCAATACAACCCAAGCACATGCATAGAGTCCCAAACCTTCAGATAGTGACTATTTAAAGTTTCCACATTATATTTAGTAGTAGCTTATCAGTGGTGACTCAAGTCGATGTCCATATGGCAGAAAAATCAAGCAGTTATTTGATCTCATGTAATCAAACTGATTATATTTTGTGGTCAAACTTTATTTTTGAACCTATTTATGTATTTAGTAACCTCTGGCCTTGTCTTTACTTAATTTGGTATAATAATTATGTATGCATATTTAATGTAACTGACCACTTTGTAGATTAGTGACTGTTAGAGAAGACTTAAAAAAGAAAACGTTTTTAGAAAGTTTTAATTGTACAGTGTAACGTTTTTATGATTCTTCACCTTTTCACTGATGCACTTTTTCAATTGAATAAAAGTTTGCATAATTTTGGTAGCTGACATTCACAATGTTTTTTTGCAACATACTGAGATGCTTTTTTGAGATTACAGTATATCCTGACTGTCCTACAAACAGCAGTAATGTTTACACGAAAAGGTTACAGGAAGTCTGTGATGTCACGAAAGGACAGACAATACAGAGGTGTACAGTATAATCTTGCAGTTGTTTATGAAGGCAGGCCAATGATTCACAGACTGCTGAGATGATGATGGTTTTGTGGATATCTGTCATGCTTCTAAATGAAATGTGTAAGTTTGTAATACGTGTGCTGTATCTAAATGCATTTCTTTAATAATTTTCTTTAATAAACAAAGGTAAGTAACCTCCACTTTTCTATAATTTCATATATTTTTTAACCTCTGTAGAGAACTTTTCTAAAGAATTGTTTTGAACAAATAATTAATATAATTAATGAGGGCTATATTTTTTGTCTAATTCAATAGTTTTATTCAAAGAATGTATTACCTTGAACTAAGGATTTATTTAATTGTTTATGAGTATTTATTTGCCTCTTGAATTTTTTTTAAACATCTCATAAATTATGTAAGTCATTATGGGGAATAGATTTTTTTTTTTACTTATATATATCTAAATTTAACATACTCACAAGAACATTGTTCTTTAAAATATGAGCTTACTGTATAACTCTGTCACATAGATGAAATGACATTATTTTCCTTTTTTTCTCTTTTTCCTCCCTACAGACCCAACACATTCTAATGATTTTTATCAACCAGATCCAGTGATAATGGTCTCTGCTGGGGACAATGTCACTCTGCGCTGTTTTTTTCTGATAGATCACACAGATCCAATTACTTGGTACAAGCAAACCTCTGGACACCAACCACAACTTGTTGGGATGGTGCAGACATTTGCCATAACTCCTAATTTCTTCGACAACTTTAAATCCTCACGTTTTAGCATTGAGACAGACATAAAAAAATGTCATTTAAGGATTTCAAATGTCACTTCATCGGATGAAGCAATGTATTACTGTGGCTGGAGAAAGTATGAAACTCTCTTTACTAGAGGCACATACTTGGCTTTGAAAGGTTTGTGTTTTATTCTTGAGGAGTACATTTATTGAAGATTCAAATAATGTAGTCAACTTGTTACTTGTTGTCTCCAGTAAATAATACTAGAAATACTATCATTCTGTAATAGTATTTCTATAATATTACAATATAATTGTATTTGTTACATATGATTATTTGCATTTAATTTAAATTCTAAAATAAGACCTTTGCTGAAACATGTGACTTTGTATAAAATGTCTCCATGTCTGTTTAGGGTCAAAAAACAACCAATATAAATCCAAGGTGTCTGTTCTTCAGCTTCCCGAATCAGAGCCTGTCCAACCTGGGGACACAGTGACCCTGCAGTGCTCTGTGCTGTATGAACACAGCACCACAGATATCCGGATGTTCTGGTTCAGATCCGATTCAGGAAAATCTGTTCCAGAAATCCTCTACATTCATAATCAGTCTAATAATTGTGAGACTGATTCTACACAGAGCTGCACTTTCAAACTGTTTAAAAACATTAGCAGCCAGATGGACACGGGCACTTACTACTGCGCCGTGGTCACCTGTGGAAAAATTCTCTTTGGGAATGGGACAAAAATAAATATGGGTTAGTGCCAAATTATTTTCTGATCAGGCTTTAAATTTTTTTCAGACAAAACACAGCCTCTGTATATGCCAATTGACCAAATATTGGTATTATTACTAATATTTAATTAATTCATAAAGTTGTATTCATTTAATTCTTTTAAATGTTTAATATAAATCATAAATTTAAACCCCTGCAGTCGACACAGCACATTCACATACACACAATATATTTTGTCGTACTGTCTTGCAGTAAATCCAGTGGATCCTCTGGTGATTATTTTGGGTGTGTTATTGGGTGTTTGTATGATTGTTATCACTGCTCAAGCTGTTTTAAGTCATAAAAAGGAAAGATACCACAATAACAAAGGTGAGCATTTTGATCTAATTTCTCTTCTTAAAAAAAAAAAAAAAAAAAAAAATATATATATATATATCTATATACAGTAAAGACCAAAAGTTTGGATACACCTTCTCATTCAAAGAGTTTTCTTTATTTTCATGACTATGAAAATTGTAGATTCCCACTGAAGGCATCAAAATATGAACTAACACATGTGGAATTATATACATAACAAGAAAGTGTGAAACAACTGAAAATATGTCATATTCTAGTTTCTTCAAAGTACCCTCCTTTAGCTTTGATTACTGCTTTGCACACTCTTGGCGTTCTCTTGATGAGCTTCAAGAGGTAGTCACCTGAAATGGTCTTCCAACAGTCTTGAAGGAGTTCCCCGAGAGATACTTAGCACTTGTTGGCCCTTTTGCCTTCTGTCTGTGGTCCAGCTCACCCCTAAACCATCTCGACTGGGTTCAGGTCCGGTGACTGTGGAGGCCAGGTCATCTTGTGCAGCACCCCATCACTCTCCTTCTTGGTCAAATAGCCCTTGATGCTTTCAGTGTGATTTTACAATTTTCATAGTCATGAAAATAAAGAAAACTCTTTGAATGAGAAGGTGTGTCCAAACTTTTGGTCTGTACTGTGTGTGTGTGTGTGTCTATATATATATATATATATATATATATATATATATATATATATATATATATATATATAAGCTTACTTTAATGGGCTTAAATAAAAATCACTTTGTTGGTAATGTAAATGATAGTAAAATGACCAGCAAAAAAAGTATTAAGAAATTTTCTTCCTGAAATGAGCTTTTTTTTAAGTTATCTGACAAAATTATTATTATTATTATTATTTTTTTTTTGCAAAAGCTTCCATTGTAAGGTTGTTGTTGTTTTTTTTTTTTTCTACCAGAAAAAAGTCTACAAGACATTGAAAAAGAACGTCCCTCCAGTCAGGTGTGCGTCATAAATCAATTTCAATTCTGTCATCTATTTTATATATAACACAGCCCTGCATCTTAAAAGTAAAAATAAAAATAAGATCAAATAAAATATGCTGACCCCCCCCCCCCCCCCCCAAATAATGAATGAACATTTTTCATGGCAGTATTAATAAAGAATACTTTAAAAAAGCATAAAATATATGTATCAGTTAACCCTGCAAAAGAGTGGAAAAGTATGTTCATGTACTCATTGAATGTCAAATAATTTTACATAAATAACATAAAAGTTTAAAAACGAGCTTTTCCCCAAAGAAATTCTAATGTAAATTTTCTGTTGCTGCTTGGATGTGGTAAAAACTAAATAATTTATATTGTCTTCTGTCACTGACCATAATTCTTACATTGAAACCTCGAGATATGATCATAAAAATCATTCATGCATGTGAAAATTGGCTAAGCATTTAGCAAATGTAACCTTGCTCAGAAGAAGATATGAATCATGTCTTTGTCACAGTTTTTCTGCTGATCAAGGCATTATACAAGACTTTTGTTTCAAGACAAGAATAGTTGCCAAAAACAAAAACATGTAATGTAATGTAATGTATCTATGTAATGCATGTATTTATTTTGTGAAAAGTTTGATGTGATATAATATTTTGAAATCAGCACCCTCAAAATATAATTTAGCCAATATGATGCAGGGTGGTGTGATTTGTAATTTCATATAATGTAATGATTTAATTTTATTTTAAATTCAAGTGTACATTTAATATTAAATAAAACATAGATTTTCATTTTTTCTTCCATCTTCTTTTAACTGCATCTTTATTTTAATGTGTTACTTCTTAGGACCATGATGCAGTGGAGTTGAGTTATGCTGCTTTACATTTTAAGGAGAGAAAAAACAGAAGAGTGCAAAAGAATGGGGAAACAGCTCAAGTGTACAGCCTGATCAATAACCCCCATGAGACCGGCTATAGTGTAGCTGAGTACAGAAGTGTATAGAACTAGAGAGCAAATGTATGGTGAATTATTTACTAACTAGCTAGATGTGTGTTTTTGTTATTACATTGTTGCATGAATTTTTGTAATAAAATTGTGTACATAAAACATATTTGAATTTACACAGTTGTGATTACATTTTTTATTAACCCCCAACCTCTCTCCCAGACAAAATTAATTTAGCAGTCCCCATTAAATGGAACATAAAAAGTTGCCAATGCTCATTTATTCAAATTTTAAATTCTACTGAAAAAAAAAAACTATGCTGAATTATCAAATATACAGTACTTATACAGTAATTGTTACAAATGTGTTATGTTAAAGGAATATAGCCAATTGTTCCTCTTTTTTCAGTCTCAAATTATCCTCATTTTATTGTGCATCATTGTCCCCTCAAGCTTCTTGATCTTTATTGGCATCAAAAACTGGATGTGTGACTCTGTAAAAAAATAATAATAATACAAATAAAATAAATACAAAATTAGAAGAGGTTAGTGCAAACTGAAGGCCACAATCTTAGATTTTCATCTGTTAAAATAAAAGCTCTGGTGTGATTTTAATTGATTTTACAGTGATTCAAAAATTACATAAATATGTGTAAGCATCAGCGCTTGAATTTTATGAATGGTTTAGATCACAAGCTCCTCTGAAACTTTTGCTCCTAGAAATCAGAAAATGTTGCATTTATAAAACACATTCTGACTTCACAAACAGAAATTTGGAGAAAAACAAAAAACAATGAATTTACCTTTTGTGTCCGACATTTCAATATGGACGGGTGTGTTTCCTCTATGACGCTAACTGGAGATGGAATAAACTGGAGATAAAGCTATAAAAAAGATACATTAATTTAGATTAACATTGACTGAGGATTGCCTTTTATAACTAATAATAATCAACAGTTATTTTTGAAAGGCCATCACTTGCAAATATAAGGCTTACTCTATGTTGTTAACATAAACAGTGGTTTTATACCTATTCTTATCAAATGAAAGTACTCTTTCTACAATGTTATGAGTTTTGTAAATTTGCGGATACATCATTTGAGGTTACAGGAGTGCAGAAGAGTATTAAAAATATATAGTGTAGATTATGTGATGCATAATATGAAATATAGGAAAACAGACCCTTTTGTTGTTTAATCCTGATTAACAGACATATGATCCACATGACAGATATTCCAATAATGTTGCACTAAAAGATAACGACTGATAACGATAATCTCTCTCTGTTGGATTTGAAGCTGCAAAACAAACAGAACAGTTAATATTCATTTTATGACTTAAAATTACTCTTACATGCAAACTTATAAACTTAAAGGGTTAATTCACCCAAATAGCTAAATTATGTCATTAATAATTTACCCTCATGTTGGGACTGAGAGCTCTCGGACTAAATCTAAAATATCTTAAACTCTGTTCCGAAGATAAACGGCGGTCAGGTTTGGAACAACATGAGGGTAAATTATTAATGACATAATTTTGGTATTTGGATGAACTAACCCTTTAAGAAATACAAATATATCTGGTTTGGTTTCGATGTTATTGGGTTTTCAGCTCATAAAACAAAAACTCACCTGTAGAGTTAAAAAAAGATATATTTAACGTCACAAATACTACATTTCCAAACTCAGTATCAAAGAAAATCTCCCCTCCACAGTAATAGACCGCCTCATCCCAGTGACTAATGTTAATGATACTAAGGGAAAGTCTTTTCTTTGACCTGATGACATTGAAGTGAGTGTTCATATATCCATATATTTATATTCATATATTTATGAAAAATAGGATCAGCAACAGCTCCCGCCTTAACAACAGCACATGGCTGCTGGCCCTCGATTTGCTTGTACCAAAACATGTCGTACATGCTGAAGTTTTCTGCAAAAAAGCACTGCAGATTCACATTGACACCAAGGTCAACTGGGATAACAGAGTCAGGCTGATGAAGAACTGTACAGTGAGTAAAATCTGAAATAAAGAAACAAAAGCATTCACACCAAGTTTAAAAAACAAGCCACTGACTTAAAATGCATAATGGTATTTTTCAAGGTTTTAAAAGCCTATTGCTGCTTTCTAAATAAAATATTTTTGCAGGTTAAAATGTCACTTACATATATTGAGATAAAGTACCACAAATGTATGGATAATCTGGACAAACATAATTTGTCTAGCACGATAATACATTTGAGACATTCAGTATAATGTGTGCATTTGCTTCGAGCTTCCTGTTCTTCCAGCGACAGAACCTTTACCACACACTGGTCATTGTTCAAGGTGTGACATAGGTGTAAAAATGAAACCAGAAGTTTCCATTCTACGTTAATCTATGCTCATGTTGCTATTTTTTTTTGTAAATCGAAATTAAAATATGTTTTTTAAAATCTAAAATGAGAACGTTTATCTAAAAAAAATGTTTATCTATTATTATAACTACCAAGATTTCTTTACCATCCAGCCTGGGACTGCATATTAATTAATTTAACCTGTTCATTTTAAATTGAAATCATTAAAAAGCCAAGTTGCCTCACTGAGAAGAATCAAAGGCTGAGAAACAATTACCACATAATAAAGGGGTCATATAATGTGATAAAAAAAAAAAAAAAAAAAAAAAATATATATATATATATATATATATATATATATATATATATATATATATATATATATATATATATATATATATATATATATATATATATATATATATATATATATATCTGTAAAGTTGCGAAGACTGAAATCCAAAGAGATATTCTTTATAAATTTAAGAGTCAACCACACCCTCCTAAAACGGCTCGTTCTAACACACCCCCACATGTCCGCGTCACGATGTGGGAAGATTTGCATAACGCCAGCCTAATGTTCTTGCAAACAAATGCCTTGTTTGTAATGGGTTTATTGGTTTTGTCTCATCGCGCCGGGACACAGAGCATCATAGTATATGGTAAGGGGTGTAACATTTTCATCACACTTAAAAAAAATGTTGCATGTGTTGTAGGTCTTGATAAAAAGCAGAGGTGGAGAGTAACTAATTACAAATACTTTTGTTACAGTACTTAAGTACATTTTACTTTTTTTCTACTTTCTTGAGTAGATATAGAATATAATTAAATTGTGGTACTTTTACTTTTACTAGAGTAGAATAAAACTAGTGTATTCAACTAAAAAATAGACAAAGCAGGTGCTGATGGATAACAGAGCGAG
This sequence comes from Carassius auratus, assembly GCF_003368295.1. Classification (NCBI taxonomy): domain Eukaryota; kingdom Metazoa; phylum Chordata; class Actinopteri; order Cypriniformes; family Cyprinidae; genus Carassius; species Carassius auratus. Next base: position 35,644 of record NW_020526138.1, read on the forward strand.
CTGGCATTTTTAACAGGAAATTTTCAAAATCCTAGGGTGGAGCCCCTACGCTTCAGCCAATAACAGACAGGTCTGGCTCGGGTAAAAAAAACAATCAAAACTTATAGTTCAGCTGTGGGGGTGGACCGCTCGAACCGCACTTTGTTTGACTGTCAGTCACCGGCGTTGTTGTTTTGAATCAGCATCATAAGCGTTTCAGTATTTTAGTGTATGTGAGCTTTGATCTGATTTTAAATTGTAATAAAAGAGAGAGTTCTAATAAATCGCAAATCCTGAAAAGGGTCATACCGTACTGCATTGATGGAACAAGAACAATGAGTCTAAAATACATGCACATAGTTCAGTTGAATGGTAAAAATCCCTCTTTAACAGTGCAGTTATTTTGGCCCTTTCGGTAATGCATATGCTAACACTGTCTGTCACGTCTGGGGCAGCTCTGGGGTCAAGCATATAAATCCTGAGTCATCCAGCAGATTCAAAGAACAAAGTCATGAGAGGAGCCACAATCTGAGAGCTTCAGGAGGCTGTGATGTTCATCTGATGTGACAGATCTTTCTGTGTTCATGGGCAAAATAATTTCATAATTCATCTGACAATGCTCAGAAAACTTGCTGAATCACAGAAAGTGTTGAATGCATTTTAGTAGCTATCACCATATCTTTACGACCTTTGCCCATCCAACATCTAGAGTAATACAATCATATTGTAAGACTAGCCTACAATTTAGTATAAGAATCAGCTCATTATATTCAAATATAGTCAAATCGTTTTTTCAACCATTTTAAAATGAGTGAGTTCTGCTGCCCTCATAAGGTGAGCTTTGAGATTGCAGGCAACGACAAAGCTTGTGCTGTTAACCATTTATTGTCACCAAAATATGAGCATTTCAGTCACAATACATAGCATTTCAAGTCAAACAAACTTGTTGAATTGTAAATTTACAACATTAGTACATTAATTTCTGTGCTGGCTTGTATGAAATAAAATTTTCAGACATTTTTCAGACTTTTTTTTAGAAAAAAAAGTAAATCACATTAAATCCTACATCACACAAAGGCTAAATCAATAGAAAAATGCATCTGCTATGTTTTGAACTGCTGACAGCAACCGGTTTCTTTCTTTCTTTCTTTTATGATTTATTAATTCAATGCCACAAGAACATGAGAAATTACATACTTGCGTTATCAAATTAACATTAGCTGCCAGAGAGAAGAAAAAAGAGAGTGAGGGAGAGAAAAAGAAAATGAAATACATTTCAATGATTTCAGAGCATTACATGTTTTCAGTGCTTTTTTGTTTGTTCCAATTTAAAATCATTTATAAAATGTGCAAAATTTGGTTTACATTGAGCCCACATTTTCTCATGTACTGTATATGGAATTTTCCTAACAAAATAAACAACTGTATAATATGTTGTTCTTTATAATTTACATTTTCGTTTTTTGTATAAAAAAAAATGACATAAAATATAAAATGTTCTATCTTAAACTCCATTTTTCTGTTAATATAGAATTCCAAATCCTTCCAAAATATTCTTTAGTAAATATAATGAAAAAAAAGCTAAATATTTTTTTTTTCTCGACCACAAAATTCACAGATATATGAATTTACTGTCTTACGCAACCAGTTTCTTTAAAGTGCATGCTTCTCATGTAACCGCACATATCGCACAGAAATGTGTTAATTGCTCATTTGCATTTAGCCAGAAGATACAGATACCAGCCGATAACCAACAGTGAACTCAGATGCCAAGAGCAAACTACTGCAACTAATTAACAACCAAAAACTACTATCAGTGTCCACTGAAACCTGATAAACTGTGAGTGAGGTGGTTCTACAATAAACTATCCACTAGACTTCAGCTCTTTGACTCTTGTGCTGGGACAGTAGTTCACAAGCATCTCTATTTATTTATTTATTTTCACACTGCAAAACTTTAACATATTCAGAAAAGTATGCAACATTTTCTTAACTATAAATGACAGATAAACTTAATGAAAATGAAAACAAAAATTAAAAACAATAACAGAGCGAAAGATAAAAAAATTTTAGCATACGTTTTTGATGAGGTCTAATCTTTTCTAGGTTTTCACAGCAGAGTACACACACTCATTGGGGTTCACTTCTGCTCGTTCCTCACACTCTCTGTCTCTGGAAACACTCAGAGAGTATAATGTGTCGTCTGGAACCTACAAATAAACACAGTATATCTCTCAGTATATCGATTTAATAAATACATTATGCATGTTCATACTTCATAATTGTTTTAAATACTTATAAAAGTTGAACGATCTTATACTTGCAGGAAAGATCTTTGAAAACAAAAACTGTAAATAATTAAAATGTTTGCATGTGCTAAAACTGTACCTGGTCATCTGATTGCTCAGGCTCATTCGCTGTTCCACGACTACACCAGACAGCAATATAATTATCTTAAAAAGAGGCAAAATAGCATACGATAATTATTGTAATTTTTTATTATAAAAACTAATGAAGTTTATTTTGTAGGGGTAATAAAAACAAAAGATACATACTGTAAAAGTTCTGGCACGAGTCTCTATATCTTGTCATGCAGATAATGTAGACATTTACGGCTAAAGAAAGCAGCAATGCTTCACAGAGAATTACGATGATAGGAATGTAAATGTTTCCATCACAAGTACCTGAGATGTAAAAAAAAATAAAAATCTCTCTCTCTCTCTCTATATATATATACATATATATATAGATATGATTGAAATTATGAAACTAGCTTCATACACACAAAACAATCGTATTATATAGAAAGATGGAAAACTGCTTGAAACAGTCTGTCTGTCTGTCTATCTATCTATCTATCTATCTATCTATCTATCTATCTATCTATCTATCTATCTATCTATCTATCTATCTATCTATCTATCTATCTATCTATCTATCTATCTATCTATCTATCTATCTATCTGTCTGTCTGTTTGTCTGTCTATCTATCTATCTATGATGCATATATATATATATATATATATATATATATATATATATATATATATATATATCACAAATATTGTTGCATCTAGAATTAGAGTGACATTTTTCTTACCTCCTTCCACAGAGCCTGAAAAGAAAAAAAATACTGGCTTTATAGGGAAGTGATTTCTTATGCCGAAAAATGTTTCAGTCAAACCGTTACAATATAACCATTATGTTCTAAATGTACTATTTACAACAACTAAATCCCCAGTTTGCTTTCCTTTTGATCCAAAGCATTATAAGATGATACTTACAAACAACGCTCAAAAGCAGAAGTACATAGAAAAATTTCATATTAAAGATGCGTCGATGTCCAAATCTAAGATAAAACTCGAAGCCCCTCCTTATTTCACTCTATTCTGGTTGTAAAGTTCCATACATCATGTACGCATCACATGACTATTAGCTGTATCAGAGTCAAATAATAATTTCTACAAATCTAATAATAATGCATTTTTCTTTTGTATGACACCAATAACTCCAAAGTACTAAACATAACCCGAAAGGTCTGTAAATGAAGGCTTGATTTTAATGGTTGCTTTGTCAAAGGACAGATCAAAACCACAAAAAGGAGGAGTGTTCTTTTTGTCTTAACATGAAGGGTGCTTTATTTTTAGATATTTTTAGATACAAAAGTATGATATGCAAAACCATGTAGCACAGCACAAGAAGACCACAAACACAAAAACACCATATAAATAGAAACTACACTCATTAGCCATGCACTTTATATTTCGTACACCTTACTAGTCATGAGTTAGACTCCCTTTGTCTTCAGAACTGACTTAATTCTACGTGGCATAGATTCAACAAGGTGTTGGAAACGTTCCTCTGATATTTTGGCCCAAATTGACATGATAGCATCACGCAGTTGCTGCAGATTTTATTCGTCGGCTGCACATCCATGATGCAAATCTCCCGTTCCACCACATCCCAAATCTGCTCTACTGGATTGAGATCTGATGACTGTGGAGGCCAGTTGAGTAAAGTGAACTCATTGGCATGTTCAAGAAACCAGTCTGAGATGATTTGAGCTTTGTGACATCTTCTGGAATTAGCCATCAGAAGATGGTACACTGTAGTCAGTGGTCGAAGTGTAAAAAATGTGAGTGATCCTATTTGTGTTCCTGTAGCTACTTTTACATAATGAGTACAACATTTGTGTAATTTTTAAAAAGGTTTTTAAAAATTTGTCTGGTTTAGGCCCGTCATTGATATTAATGATGACAGTAAAACCGCCAGTAGGTGGCAGCAGGCCCGTGTTTTAATAATTGATTGATTGAAACATTCAAATCAAACGATTCGTTCAAAATCTGATTCATTCAAAGAACAAAACACCGTGTTTCTATGTACTTTTGTATATCATTAATAGCACATGTGCTGATATTTAAAAAAGTGCATTGCTTGTGCAATGAATATAAAACATACAAACTCATATAGCTATATATTTGTATATATGATTTTCTTTTTCATTGTTTGAATTATAAGAACATTCTAACAGTCTCTCAGTCCCTTACACATACAGCACAATAACAATGTCAGGGAATGTCTTTAAATTACAAAAAGGAAAATACTTTTCTGTTGTTTTCTTTTTAAAGAACTTCAAAAGTTGCGCTTGAACCATTTGCGAAAATTGACGAAAACTTGCTTCTGCTTGTGAGAAAGACTATTTATTAGACACTTTATTTTTAGAGTATACACAAACTATTGTGGTGTGGTTACTAAACCACTGACAAAAACAGCCTGATTTTACCCACTATATTCACAAAGACAGAAACAAGTGTCAGCTGCTGTTGCATGCTTTCAAAATGACAAGCTTGAAAACATGACAGACATTACTCTATCGCTACACACACACACACACACACACACACTTTGAAGATCAATGAACTGAAAGAAATTTAGAGTAGATAATCAACTGTAGTTAACCATGTAATTATCACATTAAAGATGCCTATAGCTTAACATCTCAACTTGAAATTTACTTGATTTTAGCTTGAGCTCAGAGACTGTTTTATAAAACATTTTTAATATGCAGGCACTATTATTGCACATTGAGTGGGAACACTAATTATGGCCTCTAGATGGCAGCCTGGCCTTTTCTTCAATAGTACTCTAAAATTGTTTTGGCAGGTACTGACAGTCCCTCAATTCACACAATTGATTCATCACATTTAAACAGTCTAACCCCTTCTCCTCTTCCTTGGAAAGTTCAGATGTCCAGTGCTCAGTCAGCGCTCACCTCTGGGGCTTTTGGTGCTGCCGGAGAGTTTTTCTTGCCTTTGTCATCCACAGGGAACACAGAGGAAACAGCCTAAAGAACTGTAGCCCCCTCTCTGTAACCCTATCCGAATATTAATACCCATCAAATCCTGCTGGGAATATTTCCCTCCTTCCCTGGTGTCGAAAAGAATAACTTGATTTTCTCATTGCATTCCTCAGCCTGTTGAACTAACAGTGGTCTGAGGCCGTGTTAGGGAGGGTGAGGAGAGTCAACAGCCACCGCGGTGGCATCCAATGTTCAATTCCCACAGAAAATACACAAGCTTTTGGGGGTCAAACTGTAAACGCATGAGGCAAAATAAAAGAATGATTTATTTCTTACAAAAATATCATTAAAATACACTTACATGAGCACCAAAGTTAAATCGCAGCATGCAGTATCTCAGATAAACATGTCACATTTATAGATTTTAAATTTGTATATCGGCTCACAAGGGGTTTCTAGAGACCCTGCTAATTAGCTTTTGGTGGAGTCTTAAAATATATCATCATCAAACAGCAAGGCTAGGTTTACAGCTCATCTGTAAGTTGAAATGATACACAATGTGTTTGAAATAAAATAGCTTCCTCGACTGTAATTAGCAAACAGAGAGACTGAATTGACAAAGAGAGACCGTGCGTTATGTAATACTGCAATTATTAGAAAGCTGAGCTGAATACATACACACAAAGTACCTTTTAATGGTAATACAACAAAAGCCCTTTCCCCCTTTCCATTTAGTCATCCATCTATTTTCCCTGACATTTCCTTGCATAATTTCTTCACAATACAATAAACAAAAACAAGAAGAAGAAGAAATAAAAAACACATCCTTACTAATTTACTGATAGAACACATTGTAAACAGGGCCACCAGTATGCTTGACACAGATCATCACAGTTTCTCCAAATATAAAATATCTCTGCTCTACTTCCTGTTTAATGCTTGGCTTTCAGATAGCAAAAAGGTCCAAGTATTCTTGGATTGTTAGCACTTGCTCGGGTTGCTTTTCAGTGTTATTCGATTTTGAACTCCGAAGAACCTAAAGGAAAACTGAGGTCCACTGCAGCTCTACTGAGTGTGAGACATTTTCCTTGACCTGAGACATTTCAAGGTAAATGGGCTCCATCAGAACAGTACGGTTGTGGTCCTCGAGTGGTGGCCCTTAGCTCATGAGAACAGAGGAAGCAGCAGCGTGGGTTACATGATGGTAACCTGTTAACACTGGTAATGGAAATGCTGGTGTACTTTTCCCTCCATGTGTGCATGGGAGTGTGTGTGGGTGTGAGTGTGCATGTCTGTGTAGACCTTGGTATAAATCTTTGGCGGACCGCTGAGAGCTGGGAGCCCCATTCCCATTAGTCTCTGGTTGGGCAGGTCAGGGTTGATGCCGCTGGCCGTGTTGGGCTCCTTGTCTGGAATGTGGTGGTCTCGATAGGTTGTTGGTCGGGGAGGCAAAACGCTCTGGCGTCTGCGGCTGTGGCACAACCAGAGCACGATGGCTCCTACAATGAGCAAGGCAGCAGCTGGGATCCCAATGATCAGCGGCCAGGGAAGACCGGGGCTGATGTGGCGGGGAATGATGTCCTTATCCACCTTGGGATCTGCAAACAAACAGAGGCATTTCATTACTTCCAATTTGATTTACTACACTGAACAGTAAAAATAGCAGCTATGTTTGCTATAACTTTCCCCTAAAAATATGTTAGCAACATTTTAGGTTTTACAAATTAAACTTTAAAACAGAGTAAAAAAAAAGCATATATATCCATCCATCCATCCATAATATAGATATTTAGATATATAAATATAATATATTCTGTAAAAGCTTTTGTACCTTTTTTTTCTTTAGGGTGAAGGCATATAGTGTCATACAAAAACTTGACACTAAAATAATCCAATAATAATTTATTTAACAACTTATGAAGTAAAATATACCCTGGCATATACATATGACATATGTAACTAATTAGGAAAAACAAAAACAAAACAAGAGACTTCCATCAAATGTGAAGTGTCACAGGAAATTCCAGGAATGTTAATTTACCTTTTTTATTTTATATATATATATATATATATATATATATATATATATATATATATATATATATATATATATAAAGCTTTAATTATATTTCACTGTAAAATACATGAAAAGTTAGTCCTTCACAGTATATACAGTAGTAAGGGAATTTACAGTGAACCAATTAACAGTTTTTTTTTACCATAATTTTTGTTACAGTCTTTTATCATCCACCTAAATCTGAGGGAGAATTCCAGGAGCTGACCTGAGAGAACAGTGAGGTAGGCACTGCGAAAGCTGTAGCCCATGGTATTCGCTCCTAGACAGATGTACATTCCAGCATCCTCGTCCCGTGCCTTGACGATGGCCAGCTTGTTGAGGTAGGAACCGTCAGGTCTGGACCACACGTCTCCAGTGGGCAGCACCACGAAGTGCTGGCCTCCTACCTCCAGCGTGGAGTTATAACGCCCCTCTGTGCCTGGGTCCACTCTCTTCAGCCACTGTATCACAGGCTTTACATCACTGTGGACTTTACATTGGAAGGAAGCTGTTCCACCAAACTCCACAGTCGTGTTAACAGGATGGGTACCAGTCAGAATGGGTTTGGAGTTGGTTCGCTCTGTGCAGAAAACAGACTGAAAACTTAAAAAGCAGTTTGAAAATGTTGTCTAAACTAACATGAGATTACTTATGCACAGGGTGCAATTTGCTCTGGTCTATGAATCCCTGCCTCTCCTGAATTACTTTTCCCGGTGGAGATAAAAACATCCTGCAAACCCGCACTGACACCCCAATCTTAATCAAATGATATGTGATACACGCTTTGAAGTCCCGATCTGAATAAAATAATTTGTGATACGCGACCCGATTGAAGCGCTTCGAAACAGTGAATGATTTGGCAACACAATGGTTTAACTGATTCAGAGTTTCAAAAAGCTCTGTTGTGCTCATTTTGTCTATATTTGTTGTTTGAATAACCGTGGACATTGAATCCTTACAATTTATAACCCTAACGTAGGCCTACAATGTTTTTATCAAATTGAGATCACACTAAATAAAGTTTCCGTTATATATAAAAAAAAAAAAAAAATGTTCAAAAGCACCCTCCTTTTTTTCACAAATCGCACCTTGCTTATGCATATCACATTCGTAACTGATTATGGTGTAATGGTTAACAGAAACAGTGGATGGAACCATGGCATACTGAATACTTAATGAGTCATGGTGCTAATCCATAAAATAGAATCAAGTCTGGCTCGCAACATGTTCTGATACATTTCTTCATATTCACATTTAAAATATATACATTTTATACAAGAAAAAAACATATTTATTTATATTTTATTTGATATAATTTATCATATTCATAATTATTTATAATTTATATATTATTAACAAATCTATTCAAATGTTATACATATATATATAATTTATAATACTGAACGTAATGACAAAGAAATGCTAAGAAATAGGCTACAGCCATTAATTTTTCAAGAAAAAATCATTCACAAAAAATATACTGTGGATATAGTATTTAAAATTAAGTTCAAAATATTTAGACAAGTAAGACACATGCAAAAAAGAAATCTTGAATATCTTTGCATTGCATAACAAAATATACAAATTATTATAAAATGTTATTATTACTATTATTATTGTAAAAAAAGATGCAAACCACAAAATAAATTTGTTAGGTTAAAATGATAAATGAAATAAATAAAACGTAATATTATATATATATATATATATATATATATATATATATATATATATATATATATATATATATATATATATATATATATATATATATTACAAATGATATATTATTAACAAGCATATTCTATTGCTAAACTATCTTTGGCTTCCAAACTCACCAATTACATCCACTTTGTAGGTGGCATTGATATGGCCAGCTGCATTGGAGACATGACAGGTGTATTTGGCACTGTCCTGTGGCTGCAGGTTCTTCAGAGTTAGTGTCCACTGTGGTCGTTTACTCTGGTGAGGATTGGGCAGTTGGCTCTGGTCCTTCCACCATGTAATGACCGGTGTTGGATTGCCATTGGCCTGACATTTGAGACGCACCGAGCTGCCGACGGGCTGCTCTAGCACACGCCTGCGCATCTTTGTGGGCTGAGTGAAGCGTGGCTTCACTGCGGAGGAAATAAAACATTTACAGCATGAGGTTATGGCTGGATGACTAAACATATTCTGTTAGGTAGTCAGACAGCAGTGATGAAATAAACCGTCTTAAGCTCTTTAAGGACGCGGGCACAGACACGGCCCATGCTGATGACCTCATGCGTTGAGTAACGTGGAGTGAAAGATGAGGAGGGTGTGTATCAGATGCTTACCCCATGGCTCTCCGGTAGGGTCCTGCAGGGTAAGATCTGCGTTAGGTTCTTCTGCGTCTGGCGGAGGCTGGTTCTGAGTCACAACTGCATCATCTGCAAGACACGATCCAGAGTAAAGAATCATGAGAAGTATTTGCTGTTATGATTTTCATCATGTGTCCTTTTTAAATAATCAATAGGAATTGTGGAGGAAACAGATTTTTAGAAATGAATCATTGTGGATTTCTACCTAACTGTAACATTCAAATATACTGTACAATGGCTTTTAAAGTATTTAGATAATTAAACCTTATATAAAAAATTCATGAATATCTTTGCATTGGATAACAAAATCTCGAACAAAGTGGTGAAATGTGGTGAACTGACTTTACACATCATTGTAAAAATTTCAAAATAATGTCTGGGAAAAAATGCAGTATTGTTTCCAGATGCCACTTATAATATTTTTTAAATGTTACCTAAATGTCCAAAACTGTCAGATTATTATTATTTTTTTGTTCTCTAATGCTGAAAACCTTTAATACTTAAATGTACAAATATTTTATATTTTATCTGTAAAGACTTGCTGACAAATGATTTCAGGCAAATCTCTGCTATGCAGGGAGCAATTTAAATGTCAGCTTGTTTCAGTGTTAATGGATTAAATTCATTTTTTAAAGCATAAGTGAAACCACTGAAACTTGTTTAAGCACCCCGGTCTAACTCATCAACTGAACAATCCCCATGATCTCAGGCATACTTTAAAGGATAGTTCAGATATTGGTCCATAAATCAGCGGTCAGATGTTTCTCTAGCAATATGAGCTCTTTCATCTTCATAGCCACTATTAATGCCTGCAAATGGTGTCATGTAAATCATGTTGAATGAGCGGGTCAATGCAAAGGCCAACACTTGGTGAGATTTATTTGTAGTGCTTTGAGAGCCAACAGAACCCCTCTGTGCCGAAAAACAAGCGATTTCACTTTGAGATCAGTGGACTTTGAGGTGTGTAAAGGATTTTGTTTTGTTTCGGAAATGGTGACGTTTCAGAACTCCATGGGAACGATAACCAGGCCGAACCGATGTATTATTTTAGAGGGGTTTGTGTGCTGGAGGTGAACAAACACGGTTATATTGTTGCTTCTCTCCGGTTTCCACACTGTTTAAGACACAACACCCTGTTGACTTAACCCTGGACAGGAAACCAATTAACTGGCTTTAACCTAAACTGTGCAGACAGAGCTGAGAGCCCTGCTTTGTTTGGGATGAATTTCTCTGGCTTGGCTCACGGGAATGCACAGAGAGCCCTCTCACTTCCCTGAATCCACAGCGGACGGATCGTCAGCACACGTAAGTGTGTACATGAACCCAGCACAACATCTTTATGTACACAACATTACTTATTCTGAGCGATCCCAAATCAACAAGCCATGAATCAACACTAGCAACAAATGGTTCTCACATGGCTAGGTGATGAAACTACTTGCCTTATGAATATTTTCCATAATTCGGTTCAGCCAGCGTCATCAGTGCTCGGTACAGCTAGTTCTTCACTTGGGAGGAAGTGAAACCAAACATTTTATAAGGTTGCTGTTCCCCCTTAAATGACGCAGAGTTTAAAGCTTACAGCAAGTGTCACTATGATTGGTACCAATATTTGGATATCATATACATTGTTTGGTGTTATTATTAAATGTAAAATACAAGGTGAGAGAAAAAAAAGGGTTGCTACCATTGGTTAGTAGATCTTTTTTAAAATGTTATACTTACATAAGTGCATAAAATATATAAAAACCTTTATAAAAAAAACTCACTTCCATTTTCATGGTCTTGCAAATCTTTAAATATAAAGGAAATATATTTTCATTCAAATAAATGATTAAAATTTGGGGTCAGAGTGATTTTTTAAAAATGTTTTTGAAGGATGCCTCACACTCTAAAAGGCTACATTTCTACATTTTTGTTAAAAATAATTTAAAAGATTACATTTATATTTGAATATCATTTTAAATAATTCATGTTATGGCAAAGCTGACTTTTGTTTTCTTCTATTTTATTGGCATATGTTTTATTCTGTCCAAAATAAAAAAATAAAATAAAAAATAATAAAAATAGTACTGATTTTGATTCACAGTGCATGTCCACATTACTGAACACGACAATGAAAGTTTGGTAATGGCTCTTCTGCTAGGAAAGCCTTCAAACTCTCTATAGTTTTTGCTGTCCTGAGGCTGTGTGTATAGCTGCTTTGGAGTAAAGCACTGCACCTTTGTCCCTGCTAAGCTTCATATGCTGAGCACAGGCCTTGCATGTTCAACACAGACAGCCAGGCCAAAGCAAGCAGAAGTGTTTTCACCAGCCTTCAGTCCATTGTTACCTTTGGCCCCGGGGTGTAGGCATAAAATTAAGCCATTGCCGCTCTATTCAGCAGCAGCAGAGTGGAATCAGCGGAGCTTTATGTGGACTAAAGTAGTCTTACTTGAGAGCCAGACCCCAGACTCCCTGTTCTCTGGTCTGTGAAGGGACGAGTTCTCTAAACAGGTGTCTAAAATACAGACTCTTCCTGACAGGGCATTCTGGAGCTGTATGGCTTTATGGGTATTACTATGCATGCTTCTCATGGATTCAATTGACAGTTCACCTATACTCTCACAGATGTTTTTGAACATTTAGGACAGGAAAATTGCGGAAAAGGTTTGGGAGCTCCTTTTACTCTGCAGCCCCATAGAGATATGCTCAAAGAGAGGACTGCTTAAAGAAAGAGGCTTTGGTCCAGAGAGGTCCACATGTAGCCCCGCAGCTCAACTTACAAATTATCTTCATGTGGACTCAGTGTTAATATTTTTTTCCAACCATGCCTTTAAAAAGGTTCATTCTCCATTCATACCTGTGTGAGCAAACATACATTCCTGTAGATCTGTCATGGAGAGCTCCACACGATTGGAAAAAAAAAAAAATCTAAGCAAAACATGGAGTAGAAAGCGGACTGAAATGTTTCTGCTGATTTCCAGCGACATCTAAATAAAATAAACATCAAAGGAAAAAAAGGCCTCATTACCTTTTTTTTCAATCAAAGACGTAATGAAGATTGAGGAGTCGTTTGGCTGAGAGTGATGCTGTGTTTTTCAGGTTATAGCCTATCACTAACTAAAACCATGTCTGTTCCTGTAAATCAAAGGAAAACTCTGCCAATGCTGTTTACTATAGTGGGATTATAGTTCTCACGAAGTTCCTTAAGGATGGAAAAGGTATGAACCGATCGGCTACATGTTGCACTTTTTGAATGCTTTCCAGTTCTTTTGAGCTCTTCCAATCATTTTGTTCCTGATGAAAACATTACAGAGCTCTAATCTTTCTTGAAAGAAGCATGGTTATGTGTTTTCATGTATTCAAATGTATTCAAAAATACTGGAGAGAGATGAGAGGGAAATACAAAAGAATAGACTGAGCTGTTATAAAAGCAAGTGCTTATTCTTGCCAAAAAGAAAAGAAAAAAGAAAATCATATCAGATGGGTAATGTAGGTAAGCTTTCATGTTTTTAAGCATATGATCTGGTACCTCCATTTTTGTTAGATTTACACATACACCTCATTTCAGTTTGTATATTTGGCAGATCTCTATGCACTGACTAAAGAGGTAAATTAGAGACTGTTGCTTGATTCACAGCAGGGAAAGACAGAGAGAAGCAGAGGAGAAAGGGTAATTAGAAGTCTCCTTGTATCTTTTATGGGGCCATAAGTGGTTTGCAGCAACAGTAGTATGGAGACCCAGGAGGAAATTGGCCAAACCTAATGTGCCCGGGTTCTTTTCCTCTCTGTTGTGAGAGGAGTGGGCCCGGAGCATCCTGCAAAGGGCCCTGCCCAGCCTCTGGCCCGTCTAATGAGGTGGATGAAAGGCCCTTTAATGTGGCTCTGATGAAGGTGGGTAATTTGCATCCTTTTAGTTTAATTAAAACCTTTGCTCCCCCTGCAGCTCAAAGAAGGCTCAGTTGTACGCAATGAAACCAAAGCCATAATGTGATTAGGTTCTGGTTTAAACTGTGCATAGAAGGAAAGGCAGGGTGGGCATGAGATGCATCATAAAATACTGGAGTCAAAATATTTAGTGCATTTACTGGATGCTATAATTTGATCTAAAGTTGGGTTTAAACATCTGAGAGCCTTTTTTTTTCTCAGTGTTCTGCATATTATACAGTACTGTTGAAATCTGGGGACAGATTTATTTTTTTTTAAACAAAGAAACAAGTAATTGTTTTTAAATTGATCAAAAATGACAGTAAAGACATTATAATGTTACAAAAGATTTCTATATAAAAAATGGCTGTTCTTTTGAACTTTTTAAAAAATATCAACAAAAATATTAAGCCTCACAGTGATAAAAATAAAAGAAAGAAATGTTAGTTGAGCATTGAATCAGCATATAGAGCGATGTTTAAAGATTGTGTGACACTGAAGGATGGAGTAATGGCAGCTTTGTCATTAAAGGAATTTTAAAATATATAATAATACAGAGAACACTTATTAAATTGTAATAGTATTTTTTTGTCATATTTCCTCCTTTTTATTTAATGACAGCTTGTCATTCTAGTGACCAAGATATAGTGTAGAATCTTAAACCTTATGATATCTAATGAATAAGAAATATTTCTTTAAGCTCTCTCTCTCTCTCTCTCTATCTATAAATATTAACCCCACATTGTATATTTTGGACTCCACTATAGGTTTGAAATGGTCATTTAAAAAACAAAGTATCTAAATAAAGGAATGATAAAATACAATCTACATTATTATATCAAACTATAATTATATTTAGATTGAATCAGCAGAAACTGTTTCTTTGGTTATTTTATGCCCTTTTGCTGCTAAACTTAAAGACTGTTGTTTCTCAGTTATGCTTCTCACTTCTTCGCCTGAACTCACTCTCATGTGCCATTTCAGCTTAATTTCATGTGAGTCCAGACTGGTTTCAATTCCATCAAGCATCCTTTCATCTTTCCCTTTTTTCAACCATGTCTTTTCTTCTGCTACTCACAAGCATGAATTCATTTGTGTCCATATGTGTTTGTTCTTTGAACTTGCCTGAGCTTATTTCCCTACAATGAAAGAAATAAAACAAACACGCTCTTAGGAGCCCAAGTTGTGAAGCTCCGTGTGTGTCACATTACAAGTAATCAGAATTACGAAATACATCAGTGTTAGAGAGACACATGATCAAAGTAGAGCTTTAAAAGCATTTTGGTTTGTTCTTATGATACGTTTGACATCAGATAAATAAATTATACTGTATTCTTCTAGTCTTTTCTTAAAATACTAATAGTCATTCTACAAAATGTGTGCCACTTGTGTCTCTCATATACAGTACATCTGTGTAAAAAAACAAAAAACAAAAAACAACAACAACAAGAAAAAAACCTGCATATTCAAAAACATCCACAAGGAAATCAAAATACATGATAATAAAAGCTAGTATTTAGCTATAATCTCTCTTTATACAATAAGACTTTATACTTTTATATAACTCCCATATCCAATTAGTGTGCTAACCCTGTTACATAATATTTACTTATATTCACTTAATTATAAAAATCCATAAATAAATTGTTTGTAAATCACTTTATCATTAATCACTTTATATTATCTTATGATTGCCAGTAGGGTACAAACCATCTGAATTATTAAAAAGGAGTACATTTTTGAAGCCATTATATTATGGAAGGACAATTTATATGTACGCACATACTGTATATACAGTTGAGGTAAAAAATTACATCACCCTTACAGAACATGCAAAATGTTAATTATTTTAACAAAATAAGAGGGATCAAGCAAAATGCATGCTATTGTTTATTTAGTACTGACCTGAATAAGATATTTCACATAAAATACGTTATGTTTAATGTTATAGTCCACAAGACAAAATAATAGCTGAATTTATTAAAATGACCGTGTCAAAAGTTTACACCCCCTTCTTAACATTGTGTTGTTAGCTGAATGATCCACAGCTGTGTTTTTTTTTTTTTGTTTAGTGATAGTTTTTCACGAGTCCCTTGTTTATCCTGAACAGTCAAACTGCCTGCTGTCTTTAAAAAAAAAAAAAAATCTTTCAGGTCCAATGAATTCTTTGGTTTTCCAGTATTTGAACCCTTTACAACAATGACTATGCTTTTGAGATCCATTTTTTCACACTGAGGACAACTGAGGGACTAATATGCAACTATCGCAGAAGGTTCAAACACTCACTGATGCTCCAGAAGGAAAACCATTAAGAGTCGGGGGTGAAAACTTTTGTCTTATTTTGCCTTAATATCCTTTTTTTACCATTAGTAAAGCCCTTCAAAGCTACAAAATATAGTTACATGTTTCCCAGAAGACAAAATAAGTTAAATTTACCCTGATCTACAAATTCTAAAAGTTTTCAACCCCCAACTCTTAACGCAAGGTTTTTCCTTCTAGAGCTTCAGTGACTGTTTGAACCTTCTGTAATAGTTGCATATGAATCCCTCAGTTGTCCTCAGTGTAAAAAGATGAATCTCAAAATCATACAGTCACTGTTAAAAAGGGTTCAAATAAACAAAAAATGCATAAAAACCAAAGAATTTGTGGGACCTGAAGGATTTTTCTGGAGGACATGCAGCGAGCAGT
This sequence comes from Carassius auratus, assembly GCF_003368295.1. Classification (NCBI taxonomy): domain Eukaryota; kingdom Metazoa; phylum Chordata; class Actinopteri; order Cypriniformes; family Cyprinidae; genus Carassius; species Carassius auratus. Next base: position 51,917 of record NW_020526138.1, read on the forward strand.
TCAACTTGCTATCATAAAAAAATAAAAAATAAAAAAAAAAACAGAGAAGGAGATTGTATAATTTAAATTGTGTATTATACATTTATAATATATATCTATTAAAATATTATAACGTTTATAACTTTATAAAAGACCCAGTTTATGTTTCTTCCCCCTTGGACTGTTTAAATAGGAGAGAAGCATTTCCCAAAAGAGGAGCTGTCGTGGAAAATAGACATAAATTAGACTAAACATAAATACTCCAGCAGTGAGGCTGTTCTGCATTCAGACCAGCCATGTTAAATGAGTAAACGCACGTCTAATGGAATGGAAAAGAGCTTGTGTAAGAGTTCAACAGCGGGAAAGCTTATGAGCAAATCATCTCGAATGAATGAACGTCAGTGCCGTGTTTCCCACTCAAGCCAAACCTGGCCAAGGTGGCATGACCCAAAGACTGGAAGGCATATCCACGTCATCCTAAACATGCCGCCCCTCCCTTATCCCACCTACGGTGTCCCTTTGCAGTCTTGGGTTGGCTTACGAGTGTAATTTTGATAAAATTATCCATTTAGGTGAGGAGGACGTTGGCTAAACTGCAACACATGTAAACTGTGGCCTGCAAACAAAGAACAAAAGGCCACTGCTGGAAGCTCTCCACCAGTCCCCTCATAAAACAGGCAGCCCGAACCACCGTCTGAGTACCAACCACAATCTCCCTCCACTGCGTCCGCACACAGTACGGCCTTCTATACGATAGGTGAGAAATGCAGACAAGAGGGAGCCAATGCCCATGAACCAGGACTCTACAACAGTGCAATTGTGAGCAGAGTCTGTTACTTTTGGAGGCAAACTTGAGATCTTCTACTCCACTCACAGATTCATACATCCAACATATATTTAAACAATACAGACAATTATGTTGCAGAAAAAAAGCATAAGATCCCTCGCTCTGGACTCCTGCAAAGCAGAGCTGTGAGAAAAACAATGCTGACAGTGTGTGGAGCTCTTTAGAAACAGCAGGGGTACAGGGTCTGGGACCACCGCGGGGGAAAGAGAGAGAGGCCCAGGTGCTGTGGGACATTTTAAAGTACAGCGGTTTATGACATAGAGACTGATTTGACTCCCTAACACATCGGTAAATGTGAGAGTGGTCAGTGGAGATGGTGGTGAAGCATTTCTTCTAGCACCTTCTAGTAAACAACACCTTCTCTGTGACCTTTTAAAGCCCAATATACCATTCTTACAAACCTAAATTCCCAGAGCTCCCTGTGCCAGATTGCAAAAAAGCACTGAATATGTGAGCAACACTTTAGAGCAAGTTAAAGATCCCGTTAAAATGCTTTAAAGCTGTAAAGCTGCACTAATCTGTCTATATTTAAAACTCAAGTTGTTGTTCTCATGCACAACTGCAGACATGATTAAAAAAAAAAGTGTTTCTATTTACACATGTAAAAAGCACAGAGACTTTTTGGTGACTGTGGTCAGGAAAAACCGAAGGCATAAATTATAGTTGTTACCTCAGCTTAGGTTTATTGCCAAGTGATTACACCAAGCCATCAACTGCCTGGTTTGACAGGGGCAGAATATCAACTGAAAGTTAAAATTAGACTTTCATGAGGAAATAAGTGGGGTATAGATTGCACGCACATTAAAATATGAGGGCACGGTTCTGCCCATGCTTGCTGTGAGTGCGAATCCTGCTGCAGATTAGAGCTGCACAGATGACAACAGGTGCTATTGAATGTCCCCAAATTCAATAGCTCCTGATGCAGTCAGTCTTGGCTGGAGTTTCCCTCTTGTGCTTTTGGTGAACATTAATTTACATTAAGTAGCTTCTTAAAAGGATAATCGCTAAAAAACATCTGTTAGGTAATTTTGCAATTGGGCTTTTGCTGTAAAGTTGCCAAAACCCACCTTAAACAACTGTATTATTACTTTTTCATTCACACTGACATTTAAATGCATATTATTTTTCAGATATTCTGAAAATTCTTCTCATTTTGAAGACAGCACACAAGAGCTCAATATATAGCAATAAATAAATAAATAAAGCTAAATTAATACAAATAATCATGATTAATCATCAAATTATAACTGATAGAAAAAAAATGCTGGCAATGATGAAATATGAAAGAAGTTGTAGTCTAATATCATAAAGCGTATAGTCTAATGTTGTAATGTTACTCTACAGAAGAAAAAACAACCCCTTTAACTCTTTAGCTGCAGGGTCAACTAATCTTTATTAAACAATGCTGCTTCTTAACACTTCTCTGGTTAACTAACATTGTCATTCCCTTCAGCAAAAATCACAACTTTAAACACTCAAACACTGCAGTCGGAGGTTCTAATGGGCCTTTTGTTCGGGGGCTGTTGGTCATTGCAGTTAATGACTTCAGTAAACTCTGCAACTATATTCCAAAGGGAGTGAACCAGTCCAATGCACCATAACTCTGAGCTCCACAGAGCTCTCAGGGACGAAACAGGAAAACAGCAGGCTGCCATCACTCCCCATACAGGAGGCCCAAAGCAAAGACATCAAGGGGAGGGAAACAATTAAGAAGCTGCCTCACACAGCAGAATAATCATAATTTGCATCCACACACTAGTTGTCTCGACTGGCTCCCCAAATGTGGCAATACAGGAAGAGCCAAGGGCTTCTGGGTCATCAAGGCCTCTCAACTTCACCCGGACCAGTTCAGATTTATGGCAGAGAAGGCGGCAGGTCGTCTCTGTCTCCTCTCCCTGAACAGGACGTTTTGGCAGGAAACGACTGCCCCACAGTCCCTCAACAGTCATCAGGAGAAGTGAGAACCACACGCTCCAACATAACCCCCCCCCCCCATTGCCTAACAATATCTACGTGCCTCTACACCTCTTTTTCTTTCTCCTTCCATCCATCCAGGTAGGTATGTATTCATTTCCTTGCCTGTCAGCTTCTAGTGGGACAAAAAAGCCTCCACTACCCGGGTAAAAGTACAAACTTGGTATTAAATTACTGCCTCCATAAACAACTGCAGGTATTGTGTGACGAACGACATGAAGCCGTTCTTTGTTCTCTAGATTTGATAAAGCAAGACGGCATCAGTGCCATATGCTCCAACAAATGCTAACAAGTCATACATTTCCATCAGCACAATGCTCTTTTGTGCTTTTGGAGTTAATGTTACGTTCATGAAACCATGCTTGATCTAAAGTACCTTGCCAGTCATGTCAGTTTTGTCAAATATGATTTGGGAGCAGCTTTACGTAAACTCAACTGCTTTCCTGTGCCATAATTAGCCTTTTGAAAGGGCATCTGAAAGTTGCCCTGCTCTTTTTAGATTGCAGTTGAAAGCTCTGCTGTTTTGAGATGCCATATGTCTAGCTGGGTCACTAACCCCCTAAAACACTACCTTAAGCCGTTTTGCGTGTGCAACGGTGCAGGTTTTGATTATGTCTGGATGAGTGATGTGGCCTACAAATGCTCTGGGTGAGCTAAAGTATAAAGAACTGAGATATAAAGGGTTGTGGTGTATGGTGTGGGAGGCAGTCTTTACCAATTACAATGAGTGTGAAGTTGAGGGCGAGGCTGCCAAATCCATTGGTGACGCGGCAGATGTACACGCCGGCATCCTCCAGTTCCACTTCTTTGATCTTCAGACTCTGCTTCAGAACCTTGTAGCGGCTCCAGCCTGGGTTCACGTTCCGCCCATCCTTCACCCACAGGACTAGCGGAGGGGGGTCCCCCTCCACCGGGCATGGAAGTCGAACCGTGCGTCCCAGTTTTGCTGTCTGTCTGTCTTCTACCTGACGACTCACCCATGGAGGACCTGGAGCAAAAAGCATTGTCTTAAGTAAAAGTATAGCATGTGCATTTGAATAACAAATAATAACCACATACCTAACATGTAAGTGAACACATTAAGTGCACATTAAAGGAGTCATGTACTGAGATAAAATTCCCTTGATCTTTTGACATGCTAAGAGGTCATTGTAAATTTGTATACAAATATCCTGAAAGTTTAAGAATCCAACATATGTCGTTAGTCTAAAAAAGCATATAGTTACTTTTTGAACATAAATCAAAGCAGCGTCTATCTATGAGGATTGTACATTGAAACAATAAAACAATAAAAAACAAAGAAAGATCATCACTCCTTTATAATTAGAAACACTGTTTTCTTTATATATATATATATATATATATATATATATATATATATATATATATATATATATATATATATATATATATATATATATATATATATATATATATATATATATATATATTTATTTATATTTAGTGCATTTTGCTTTAATGCAAATAATAATAATATGAATAATATATAATATACATTTAATAAACTACTTATACATTTTAATTTCATTTTATTATTAATTATTAATGTTTTGAAAAAAATTCTTAATTGTATTTTTTCTTGCATTTTGCTTTAATTCAACAATAATAATAATAATAATAATTATTATTATTATTATTATTATTATTTTTGAGAACTTATTTCCAATTTGTTTTATATATAATATTTGCTACATATATATTATGTAAAGTTCCAGTTCCAGTAACAGCAGGTCCTATTTATTTATTGCTGGCACACTCATGCTATGTGAAATGTACAGTATTTGAAGAATTATGCGCCCTAGCCTGAAATGTTCCGTTGCCAGTGTTATGGCACAATAAACACAAAGACTACACTGCCAGAAATGTCAAGGGCACAAAATTTCTGGCATTATTATTTTTTTTACTCTAGCTCCTAATACATCTAAACCCACAAAGAGATATTATGAAGGGGAAAGCTAAGCATTAGAATCTTATGGGAATCTCTGTCCTTGCATGTACAAAGTCCTTTTCATCCCCTCCTTGCAGCTTACGAAGACTCCCATGAGCACTTGCTTTCCATTTCCTTTGCACTGGTGTGTGTGTACGTTGGAAGGCACCTCTCATTCATGCCTGGTACTGTCACATCCTGTTTCTGCTCTAGCAGCTGCTGTGAGAACCACCAAGACTACAAACTGAAAAATGACACTGGCCCTAAATGTACTTTTTCGTTGTTTTTTTCCCTACTTCCCTTCAAGTCTCTCTGCTGGAGTGAAGTGTTTTCACCTGAAGATGCTGGTTGCCATCCAGGAAAGTGCCACGAGAACACGCGGGAGGGAAAAGAAAAGGTTGTTTTGGTGCTGGAATTAAATTACAGTAAATTCCAGAATGTTAGACTGAGAAGGGCCGAGAATGGCAGAAAAATTCCTCTCTGGAAATAGAGCAGAAAAAAGGTGGAAATGAACATCACAGCTGGAGAGAAGTCGATGTCAGATGAATTTCCAAATGTAAGTGTATAAAGCTACTGGTGGCTTAATAAACATTTGTGAGGCTTTGGAAAGGAAAACAGTTGTGTGTTTATAATGAAGATGTAGTGTAATTGGTGGGCTCCTTGAACAAACAATGGATCTATTCACCAGCAGAGAGGAGATGGATTGCATGGGCCATGTGAGAAAGATCTGATGAACCTGGTGGCTGAATGAATAGAAAATAAGAGGGTAGCTCGTGAATGTTTGCTTAAGGATATTAAAACAACCTGGTGGATACCATTGAGCAGAAGCTGAAATATCTCATTGCCTTTCCGTCCACAGGCCACGCTTCACACTCAGCATACATCACGCACTTGATAAAGAATGCACTAGAAGAAAGCCTGGGACTGTCATTTAAAATTGCTTCCATCCATCATGCTTGCTAACTATTTGTCACAGAGCCGTGTCTAAGCTGTCCGAAAAAGCTTTGATGTGAAGCGTCATACGTGCTGACAGACAAATATTGCCCATAACAGTGGAAAAGACAAAAGATGACTGAGGCCACACACACACCCCATACAGAAAAAAACATGTCTGGCTGAAGCTGATGGCAGACAGGGTGGCAAAAGAAATCGAGGTGAAAATAACCACACTGTGTGTAGAGATATCATGTGTCTTTGTCTTTTTAGGCAGAATATTAAGTATTTGAGGTTAAGGTAAGGCAATTGTTTTGCATGCAGACAGTACCGCTTGCTAAATCACAGGACACTAAAAGTTGCATCTCTAAGCTCATGCTCTTTGTATTACCACAATTAAAAATAATATTAAAGCTAAGATTTTTTTTTCTGCGTTAATCTAGATAAACTAGTTGATGTCAGTTATTGATTTTGTTGGATCAACTGGTGAGCAATCTTGCCCACCCATACCTACTACTGTCATATTGCCTTTCTAGATAAACTACCTGTCTGGGAGCAGTAAGATTTATTCATTTATTTATTTTAAATAATGAATAAATCTTTTAGCAGCAAGTATGAACTTGTGGATGAACTTGTTCATTTATAATGTTATTAAACAAAGGAGACAAAATACTTAAATTTCAAATAAATGCTGTTCTTTTGAACCTTCAAAAATACTGAAAAGTGATTTTTGGTTTAAGCAAAAAAATAAATAAATAAATAAAATAAAATAAAATAAATAATAACAAAAAATATTTTTTAGTAGAAAATCTCAAGCATATTAAAATGATTTCCGAATTATCATGTGACACTGAAGACTGAATTAACTGCTGCAGAAAATTCACCTTTGCATCACAGGAATAAAAGTACATTTTAATATACATTACAGTAGAAAACAGCTACTGTACATTTTAATAATATTTCACAATATTACAATATTTACTGTATTTTCAATAAAATAAATGTAAACTTTATTGGTAGTGTGCTTCATTTCTGGCAGCAACTTAAAACCAATAATAAAAAATAAAAAAAAAATAAAAATTTAGTATGCGAATCTTAAAAAAAAAAGATGATTGACATAGTTAAGTGCTATTATAAATATACTTAATGAAAACTATTTTAGCAACACTTTTCAGTCTAATCTAATTAAACCCAACTCTTTCATCCAATATCAGTGCATTCTACAATAGAAATTATCATGCAAACAGATTTAGATTAAGCACCACTAATGTGCACGTCACACTATTGGTAACTTTTATGAATACTGAGTCTCTAGACAAAGAAGATGAGAGCAAGACAAAGAGCAACAGAGAGAAAGGGAATCATCATCTTGCGTCCATGTGCAGGCATCGCATACAATGTGTTTTTAACAGACCTCCCAGGAAAACACCCCCTTACCACATTCAAGACATCACTGAAGACAAGATCAATGGACTGATGCTACATAAAAATGTATACACAGTTATTGCCCGACTGTACAATAAATGATTACATTAATATGAATCACTAATTTCTGTCTAGATCTATAGATTGGACTAGACACACGACCAGTTACAGCTCTCCACTGTCTCCACGTCAAAAGAAGACCAAACTAAGGATAACTAGCTACCAGGCATGCACTCCTTCACTGGCCCACTTTGTCTCAGACATCTTGATATGGTTTTTTTGATTTCTCAAAGGATTTATGAACAGGCCTTACAGACCACAGTGTAAGTACTTTGAAGCCTGGGCAGCCTCCACAGCTTTAGATGAACATCACTGGTGTCACACGGAGAGCTTCAAACAGAGCTTGACAGCATGTTGCATGGATAAATGATTAGAATAGAGGAAGTGACATGAATATCAAAGGCCAGGACAGAGCGAGAAAGACAGAAAGAGAAGGCAGTGTGTAAGAGAGGAAGGTGCAGGAGTAACACTGAAGACTTGGATGAGCAGTCCAGGCATGGCAGCCAGTTAACTAAGTGCTGCTGTCAAAGGACACGTGTACACAACATCCAAACAGTCCGGCCCTTTATGAGAGCAAGAGACCGCGCTGCACATTTCTGTCAGCGTTCCCGGGGATTATTTCAGCGGTAAATCACCCGCCACTTTTACAAATCTGCTCAACATAGCCTATGACCGCATATTAAAAATGTTCAGCAGGAACTGAATAAAACATGTAATAGCATTTTAGTTCCTGTAGCTTAACTTGGTGCTACTAACATTAGGGTCATGGGGTTGATTCCTACTGAATACATATTCTAATAGACTATTGCAAAAATGTTCAATTTGTTAGCATTAGTTAATGCATTAGGCAATGAACTAACAATATAGAAATAACACTTTAACGGCATTTATTAATCAAGGTTAATGTTACATGATATCTTATTTGCTCAATTCAATATAACAGTTCCTCTTCGGGAACTCGAGCTGCGTCGAGCGCTTTTGGGGAACGCCTTTGGCAAGAACAACTCTGAATATCGTGTGCAATCAGTCCAATGGAAGAGCGTGGCGTCACGGGCGGGGTGACGCAGCGACCAGGAAGCTATAAAGGCACCTGCCACACAGCTGACTTCAGCTTCGCGTCTTTCAGCAAGCGCTCTGTGTGTGCATGTCTAAAGTCTGTCTTGTGAGTCTTATTTATTGTTGTCTGTCCCAATAAACAACATAATGCCTAAGAGCAAAGCAAAGACACGACAATTGGAGGGCGATTCCAGATTGCGCTATGGATTGTTTGTTCCTCCCTGCCCACGTACATCACGAGTGGGGATACAAACAGTCTATGCGTGGTTTGCCTGGGATCGAAGCACGCTGAGTCGGCTCTCGAGGGAGCCGACTGCCCGGCCGTTGTGTACGCTTCGATCCCGGAGGGCTCTCTTCGAGGAGAGAGCCTTCGCCAGCGTTCCTCGCGATACCGGTCCCGTTTTCGCCGAGGCGGAACGGCGCCGGCATTCGTTGGGTTCGCAGATCGATCTGTTGGAGGGAATGGAGACGGGCACGTCCTTATCTCCTACCTTACCCATCAGATCTGCCTGATTCCGGGATTCGGAAGCCCGAGCTTCGGTTCTTCCCCCCCGAGCATCGGGCTTGACGCTCCACCTTTCTTTCTCCGAGGAGATTGATACGGAGGGCGTCGGCGAGCTTTTAGTTGCACAAACATAAAGTTGCATAAGCATATACAATAAACAGTGTTATGCCTAACATTATACAAGCAGCTATTTAAGTCTCCGAGGGGATTAATATTGTTTGTGTGACTAATTATTCGCGCGCTGTCGAGGCAACGCGTGTATTACATCATTTTCAGTTTTGATGTGAATTTTCCATACCCGACCGCTTGTCTGGTTGTTTAAACTCCATTTAAAAAAAGTAGGAGTTAGTTCTATCACTTAAATGTGTACTTTGTCACAATCTAGACCGTGTTCACTTGTCTGATTGTTTTGATTTCATTAAATTCTACGAAATTTAATAACTGAAAAGTTAATATATCACTTCAATGTGTATTGTATCACAATCCAGACCGTGTTTACTTGTCTGATTGTTTAAAAATTCTAAGAAATATAATGAATTTGAGAAGTCAGCACTTCAATGTGTACTTTATCCCAATCTAGACCGTGTTTACTTGTCTGATTGTTTAAAAATTATAAGAAATATAATGACTTTGAGAAGTCAGCACTTCAATGTGTACTTTATCTCAATCTAGACCGTGTTTACTTGTCTGATTGTTGAATTTCATTTGATTCTGAGGAATCTAATGACCGTTATCTAACTTCAAGAAGTTCAATATATCACTTCAATGTGAATTGTATCACAATCCAGACCGTGTTTACTTGTCTGATTGTTTGATTGCATTAAATTCTGAGGAATATAATGACAGTTATTGAACATGTGAAGTTAGATGTACTGGAGGGACTGCTGGGCGGGAGCTGCCCCTCCATGTACAGACAGAGCAAAGCTCTGGGCCGACGACTTCTCAGCCTAATCTAAGATGTCAGGCTGGGAGGTCCACGGCCAAGAAGTCATGACGCATTTCAGTCACGACTACAGAGGGCGGCCCCTACTGGGGTTGAGCGGTGTCCACCTCATTATACGGTGCCTGTCTCACCTCAGTGCCCTCGGGAGGTGGGTCTGCCAACCCTGCCAGAGTTTCAGGGTGCAGCCGCTTCCAGCGAGCACTGCTCTCAGTTATTTCCGCTCGTGAGCGTAGCGGAGCTGAGACGCTCGCCGCCCCTTCGGGGGCCTCTTACACCAGAGGTCAGTCTCGAGGGACTGATTCCCATAGTACATCAGTTAGCAGCGTGAAAACTACTGCCAAATGTATCTCAATGGGTCCTGCACACGGTAGAAAGAGGCTATCGCATTCAGTTCGGCCATCCACCGCCGACATTCAATGGGGTTACATCGACAGTAGTCGGCCCCCAGCAGGCTCTGGTGATGGAACAAGAAGTGAATACCCTAATAAGGAAGGCGGCCATCGAGGTGGTCCCTCCTCTAGACAGGGAATCCGGGTTTTACAAACGGTATTTCATAGTTCCAAAGAAGGATGGGGGGTTGCGTCCGATCTTAGACTTACGTCATCTAAACCTCTCAGTTATGTCACTGAAGTTCAAAATTCTCACTGTCAAACAGGATGTAGCTCAAATCAGATCCGAGGACTGGTTTGTCACAATAGATCTCAAAGACGCATACTTCCACATATCCATCCTTCCACAACACAGGAAGTCTCTGAGGTTCGCTTTCAGGGGCAAAGCCTACCAATATCGAGTACTTCCCTTTGGCCTTGCACTTTCACCCCGCACGTTCACGTAATGTGTAGATGCGGCTCTGGTATCCCTCCGTATGCAGGGCATCCGCATTCTAGCTCAATCAGAGCAGATGGCGGTTCGACATCGAGGTGTCGTTCTCGCCCATATGGGGGAGCTGGGTTGAGACTGATTGCCAAGAAGAGTGTACTTTCTCCACTTTAGAGAACCACCTATCTAGGCGTAGTATGGGATTCGACCACGATGCAGGCACGTATGTCTCCTGCTCGGATCGAGTCGATCCTCACATCAGTCAAGAGAGTCAAAGAAGGCCAGTCACTCACTGTGAAGCAGTTTCAGAGACTGTTAGGGCTCATGGCAGCTGCGTCCAACGTGATACCTTTTGGTCTCCTGCACATAAGGCCCCTTCAGTGGTGGCTCAAGACCAAGGGGTTTTCCCCGTGGGGAAATCCTTTCCGAACTATTCAGGTCACGCGGCGATGCCTTCGTGCCTTAGACATATGGAAGAAACCTTGGTTCTTGAATCAGGGCCCGGTGTTGGGAGCTCTTGGTCGCCGTGTAACGCTAGCGACAGATGCGTCCCTCACCGGTTGGGGTGCGGTCATGAGTGGCCACCCTGCCCGCGGTCTGTGGAGCGGTCGCCATCTGACATGGCATACCAGTTGTCTAAAGATGCTACCTGTGCATCGATCATTGAAATATTTCCTCCCAGACCTGAGAGGTCACCATGTGTTGGTGCGCACCGACAACACATTGGCGATCTCTTATATCAGTCACCAGAGAGATCGGCATCCGTGCCCCTTGTACAAGCTGGCACACCAGATCCTTCTGTGGTCCCAGGACAAACTCCTCTCGTTCGGAGCAGTGTATATTCCTGGGAGATTGACTGTGGGAGCAGACATACTGTCGAGACAGGGGTCGAGACCCGGGGGCTTCACCCTAAGGTGAAGTAGATATGGAGAGTTTTTTGGACCTCTTTGCGACTCAAGAGATATTGCAATGTCCCCTCTGTTTCTCTCTAGTTCATCCAGCTCCTTTGGGATTGGACGCTATGGTACAGACCTGGCCGAGGCTTCGTCCGTACGCTTTTCCCCCTATCGCTCTGCTCCCGGGAGTTCTGGCGAGAGTACACCGGGACGGGGTCCGTCTGTTGTTAGTAGCCCCGTTCTGGCCGAGCCCAGTATGGCTCGCAGATCTAATCTCTCCTCGACGGCTCTCCATGGGTGATTCCGATCAGGACAGATCTGCTCTCTCAGGCGTAGGGCAAAATATTCACCCTCGCCCGGAGTTGTGGAAGTTGTCTGTGTAGCCCCTGAGGGGGCACAGCTCATAGTTTCCAGTCTCCCAACCGAGGTTGTTGAGACCCCCACACTCCAATCCAGAGCTCCCTCTACGAGGAAACTGTACGCCCTGAGGTTGAAACCCTTCTCCTCATGGTGCAGAGACCGCCAGCTTGACCCTGCTAACTGCCCAGTTGGTACAGTTCTGGAGTTTCTCCAAGCTAGGCTCTCTGCGGGGTTAACTCACTCCACCTTAAAGGTGTACGTGGCGGTCATAGCTGCTTACCACGTCCCTTTCAATGGTCAGTCAGTGGGTAGACACCCCCTAGTTACACGTTTCCTCCACGGTGCGCTGAGGCTGAGACCTCCAGTACGGTCCCGTGTTCCCCCACGGGATCCAGTACGTATCCAGACCAGATGGTGGATCAACACCTAGAAAGGACCTCTACTGACCTGAAAGACAGCGGAGACCAGGACAACTAGAGCCCCAGATACAGATCCCCTGTAAAGACCTTGTCTCAGAGGAGCACCAGGACAAGACCACAGGAAACAGATGATTCTTCTGCACAATCTGACTTTGCTGCAGCCTGGAATTGAACTACTGGTTTCGTCTGGTCAGAGGAGAACTGGCCCCCCAACTGAGCCTGGTTTCTCCCAAGGTTTTTTTCTCCATTCTGTCACCGATGGAGTTTCGGTTCCTTGCCGCTGTCGCCTCTGGCTTGCTTAGTTGGGGTCACTTCATCTACAGCGATATCGTTGTCTTGACTGCAAATTAAAACAGACACTATTTCAACTGAACAGAGATGACATCAATGAATTCAATGATGAACTGCCTTTAACTATCATTTTGCATTATTGAGACACTGTTTTCCAAATGAATGTTGTTCAGTGCTTTGGCGCAATGTATTTTGTTTAAAGCACTATATAAATAAAGGTGATTGATTGATTGATTGACTTGGTTGTGGTGTTAGAGGCTCTTTGTAAAGCTCCATTTGAGCCGATTCATGAATATTACTGTCAGGCCCCCTCGGTGTCCCCTACCTACTTAGACTTTGCCCCTGGTATGGCCAAAGCATTTTTATACCCTCGAGCGGGTTACATTCCTAAAGTTCCCTCTGTTACGCCACAACCCATAGTACTGCAGGCCTTCTGTCCTCCTCCCTTTCGGGAGCCAGACCAGGTGAAGCTAAACTGTATGAGTCCAGTTCGAGGACTGGACACATACGTCCACAGAGCTGCTGTGGAGAAAACCTGACCAATTGCTTGTTTGCTACGGTCCTCCTAAAAAGGGTTCCCCTGCCTCTAAGCAGACCCTTAGTCGTTGGATAGTCAAGGCTATCAACGAGTCCTATGAGTCCTCTGGTCTTCCCCTTTCTTTGGGAGCCAAGGCTCACTCTACACGGAGTATGGCTGCCTCTAAGGCCTTTCTAGCAGGTGTGTCCCTCTTGGACATCTGCAACGCTGCGGGGTGGTCCACGCCCTCTACATTCGCCAGATTTTACAATCTTGATATGCAGGCCGCTCCTGGCTCTTCTGTCCTCTCGCCTTAGCTGTGCTCTTCGGATACACACTAGGCAGGGGTTTGGTAGTCTGGCAGCGTTGGCACATCGTTCCCCAAAAGCGCTCGACGCAGCTCGAGTTCCCGAAGAGGAACGTCCCTAGGTTACGTATGTAACCCTAGTTCCTCGAGGGAACGAGACGCTGCGTCGCAGAGCCATACTCCCGGCACCCTGCCTGCGCTTGCTTCCCTACTCGAAGCTGAAGTCAGCTGTGTGGCAGGTGCCTTTATAGCTTCCTGGTCGCTGCGTCACCCCGCCCGTGACGCCACGCTCTTCCATTGGACTGATTGCACACGATATTCAGAGTTGTTCTTGCCAAAGGCGTTCCCCAAAAGCGCTCGACGCAGCGTCTCGTTCCCTCGAGGAACTAGGGTTACATACGTAACCTAGGGACGTTTTCTATTATAATATTTTAAATGCAAATGTATTTCAATTTCACAATCATTCTAATATTCTGATATGGTGCTCAAGAAACATTTCTTATTGTTACCCATGTTGAAAACATTTGATCTGCTTGATTTTTTTTAATGTGAAAACCATGATCATCTTTTTTTTTTTGATGAACAGAATATATTTAAAATGGAACATTTTGTAACAATGTAAAAGTCTTTACCTTCACTTCTGATCAGTTTATTGTGCCCTTGCTGAATAAAATGTCATTAACTTTAAAAGAAATGAAACCAATGAAACTAGTTCTTAGTACATTGTGTAGGCTTCATCATTAAAAAATGCCTGTGGATGTTCTGACTAGGGATGCACGATATTTTCGAACCAATATTGGAATCGGCCGATAATGGCTTTAAATGTGAATATCAGCTTCGGTCCCGATATGAAAAAATTATGCTGATATGTGTTGCCGATAAGAGGAATACATTAACTCACATGTGCTCAGGGTGTGCTAGTGATTAGATTCTCAACAGTGCTATTAGATCACATTATTATTGTGGCTCATTCTTGAAGCAAAGTTTTGCCTGAACTGGATTCACTGTTTTGGATCTCTTGCATTTAAACTGAGAATGCACGTGCAGAATGACACGTATGGTGCATGATATGGGCCGTTTCTCAAACGGAAGGCTGCATCCCCTGGAGGTCGCATTTGTAGGCTGCATATGTCATAAAGAACATATATTACATATTATACATATGTTATATATTTTACCATAATTCTCAGTTAAGAGTAAATTGTTGCTTATTACCTGCAAATGTAATGCTCATTTAACTGAAATAAACCAGACTTGATGAAGGATGCAGCCTTCACAGCCTTCTGTTTGAGAAACAGCAATAGGTTGGACAGTAATAACACGTGCAGCAGCAGCCTCCCCCAGGTCCTAATGCCTGCTTAGTAAGGAGTTTTAATTCCGAAGGGGGCTGTGTTGACTTACTTCTAATAAAATAAAAGCAAAATACACAATTAATATAAATTCTTTTATAAAAAGTTTCTTTGATTAAACAAGGCAGCAACTGATACCATAAAATCATGAGTATGTTTTGACTTGAAGGTCAGAGGCTATAGCTTACATGAATTTTTTTTTTTTAAATCACAAACATGACACTTTAATGAAATAATTTTATATATAGCAATTTATTCATTAATGCTTACTTAAAAAAAAAAAAAAAAACTTATCAGCTCTAAAAGATTTTCAGAATTTTTGCAACTCTTTCGCTTTAGACCATTTACAAATGTTAAAACAGAATAAAATGTTAAGGTTACCACTGCATCTTTTTGAAGAAAGACATTAATAAATGCAGTGATTAACATATAGTTTGTTTATAGTTAATTTCAGATCTTCAGTGCTGTCATTATAAAATAACTTTATTATTGTTTATTTAATTCTAACAAATAGGCTACTGTTAAAAACAAACCAAAATTAAACATTTAAACCTATATATTGGTTTCAGTAGAAAGTTATTGGCATTTCAGATATCGGCAAAAATACAATATCGTGAATTCCTACTTCTGCCTTAACACTCTTTTCCTCTATGAAAAATACAAACAGCACTAGCAGCCAAGCTTCTGCCAGGTCATCTAGAGTTTGATCTACCACTCTCATGTGATCTACCCACCAGCTTTATCTTCTCTTATGGTGAATCTCCTGCAAAAGGGGAGGATAGCTGCAATAGTACTCAGCATGTGATCAGTGATAGAGAAAGATAGACCAAGCATTGCAGCACTGGTCTTGGCAATGGAATGTGACTCTTTTATCAGGAAGAGAGATAATGGGCAGAGACTGAGGCCTGATGCTGTTTGCACAGAGCCTCCTACACTGATACAAACACAGGATTGCTAGGTAAACAGGTTCACTTACACCTCTCCCTTTCAGTTCTGGTTATTTGAACACAGAGCTGTGGTTCTGTCATCGCCACTGGTCACAGCTGTCTCTCTACGGAGTGTAATCAGATCTTGAGCCAGACTTTGTACCTCGACCAACTGCTGCCTCTGGAGCCAAGCTAACTCAATAAGGCACTGCAGAAGTCTGACATCATGTGTGCGATTCCACACAGACTTCCTTGTGGGTTATGGACTGCTCTTTGTGCCCTGAAGAGGACACAGAGCAGCTGCTCGTCATCCACTGATCCATTTATTAAATTATACACAGCGAAGCCCAGGCCGCCTGGTCTCATGTTGTCTTAATTCTGATGACCTTCTGTACATCTTTACATCCAAATTAAGCACCAAGAGGTTGTTAGTTTTGCATTTGCAAATTATGTTGTTATTTTATTGCTTCATTCAAACTTGAAATGTGCATCACCGTTCAAAACCTTGGAGGTTGATATGATTTCTTAAATGTTTTTAATATGCTCACCAACACTACATTTATTTAATCACAAATACAGTAAAAACTGTTAAATATATGAAGAGTTTGGTTCCAAAACGTGATAAACGGCATAAAAAAACAAAAACAAAACAAAACTGATTTTCCGCCTTAATCAGTATTGTATCTGGTTGGTACTGAAAAGTAAATTTTTAATTTTACGCAAAATGTGATATTCTCAGGGTTATTAAATCAGGTTTTCTCCCTATTTTTTTTTCCAAACCGCGACCAATGCCAGTCTTCCTTTTTTTGAGAACGAGATATATCCGCTCAACCAATCACAGTACACCATTCCATGCACTGTAAACAGTAACAACCAATCACAGCACACCATTCCATGCACTCTAGATAATAATGGCAGTGCTTTGAATACACCCGGCATCCTAGTTTTCCTTATTTACTTTGTACTTTGTGATCAACAAACAAGGGCTGCACGATAAATTGCATGTGATTGCGCATCTCGTCAGTAAAGCCTATTCTGTGATTAATAGTACTGGTAAATCTCCATCACGTGCTTTCAGATATAAATTATTCAGATGCATTTAATACACAGAGCCGTAGATCAGTGACAAGTAATATTGCGTTGATTAGATGAATCGCATTTGAATTTTCTTTTATTGCTGTAATTAATTTATAGCATTAACAGGATGACCTGTTGAATTAATTTTGGAAATGATGACTGATGGATGTATTTTTAGTTCAGTGTCTGTATATAAGATTAGATTTGACCAAGTTCAGAGGCTGTCATATGTGGATCAACTTACTATGTTGTGCATTTTCATCAGTGTCAATCTGAAAAAGAACTGTCATATTGATTCAATGGATTTATTGCATTTTGAGAAAAAAAAAAAGTATCATGGATTTATTGCATTTTGGGGAAGAAATTATAAAATTTTATAAAAAATCTTTGAAAATAAAATCTTGGACTTAAATTCTTTATGTTATTATAACCTAAAGATGCTATGTGAAAGTTAGTGCTTTATCTAGTTAGTTAGTTAGTGGAAAAATAGTGGTTTTCATCTTTCCACATTCTTGCTAAAGAAAAAACATTTTTATTCAAATTAATCAAAATGGATTTATTACCAAACTCTCTCTCTATATATATTGCATTTTAATATACTTTAAAGTGTAATTTACAGTGTCACATGATACTTCAGAAATCACTCTAATATGCTGATTTGCATTTTTATCATTGTTAAAAACAGTTAATTCATTTATTTTACTGTTTTTATAATATAATATAATATAATATAATATAATATAATATAATAATAGGACTGGTTTAGTTTAGTTACATTTACGATAGCTTTACTCGAGCTTACGATAATAACCCTGTTAAGTCCATTTGCTAGAAAGGGGCTGATGCCAAGGATCTCAGATGAACCCCTGACATTTAAACTGCCAGCTGGGGAATCTGGTTCAAGACTGCCCAGTCTCATCAAGCTCGCCAAACCCTCACCCTGACAGAGATATTTTGAGAGCTGGAGATGAGAAGTAGCATCCATGACTGTAAATGCACCTAAAGTGTTCCTATCTGTCATCAACCTGCCATGCTGCTTCAGTCTGCAGTTCAGCCAAATGATCTACAGTGAGGAGATGTTAGATTATTGCCAATGGTTTCAAGCCATAGACTGCTACCGTATATACAGAAAAAAAATACCTTATTCAACCATGACTGGTGTTTCATTGTGGGCTGCAATTATATACTACGATTCATTATGGATACAGAGCTAATCTGAGATTTATCTTGCTTATTTATCTTTGCTCTAAAATCATTCAAGTTTATTTGTATAGTGCTTTTTACAATTCAAATCATTGCAAAGCATCTTTACAGAAAATTACGTTTCTACAATATTTTAAAATTATGACAGTTTTCTGTTTTATTATTCAGTCCTTAAAGACCCCCCCAAAGTGAGGATGCGATCCAACAACCTCAGAAACCCAATGCAGGACAGCATCTCCAATTTCTTCTGTGTAAGACAGCATTCCCTATTTGTTTCCTCCTCATATGGACCACCAGCAATTTGGACCACAGGGAAGGGCACTGCAGCGTGCCAAACCCGCCCTCGTAAATAGACCCACAGCTCTGCAGGGTTTCGGGGGTAATGTTGAGTAACCTGGTCTCCAGCACTGTAATGAGCACCTGCTTATTAAGCACGGCCTTTGTGTCAAAAATCCCGGCCGACAGCCATCACACGCAAGGCCTCTAATCCTGATTTGGCTCTCTTTTTGCTGCTTCTTTTTTTTCTCTATTGCTTTCTCTCCTTTCTTTCTTTTTCATGAGTGTTTACATATTAAGTTATGCCTTGCAGCGTGAGCTACTGCTGTTGCAATGACACTGACAGAATCGCGTGCCAGAGCAGACACAGCTGTTCACGAAAAGACAAGACTGCACACAACGCATTTGCCGAGCTCGCGTTATTAATCACATCTGACCCAACGTTACACTAAGAACACAAAAAGTTCACCCAATTCCTTTTATCTTCTCTTTTATTTCCCAGATGCTGAAACAAACGCGAGGCCACTGATCTTTGTTTATATTCCTGCTCTCTGTGCATTTCCTGACCTCATCCTGACCTTTGACCTATTGCAATGACCCTAGGAAAAGTGCACCCAAGTTAGCAATAAGTGTGAGAGAACATTAAAAACAGCTATTGGAAAAGAGGCCCTTCTGTCCAAGTTTGAAATACCTGGAATGCTAGAGCTCACAACATGAGATCTTGGATTCGCTTTTCGACAGTGAAGTGCATCTCTTGCAGCTGAAGTTGATCCTTGTTGTGTTGGACACCTGTAATCCTGTAAAACACAAGCTAATCCTTCTTTTAAACAAGGGATAAAGAAATTCCCAAGCAGCCTCCTGTATCGAAACAGTGAACCGCCCATACACGGCAAATTGCACATGACGAAGGCATCGGCCTGGTCTTGCACGAGGACAATGCTCCGACAAGCTCAGTCCGCGGGAATGGGGAGAACAAAGGTGGGATGGCAGCTCTCAATCTCTCATTCAAATCGAGTTGCCCTCTCCCACCTGTGCAAACACTCCAGCTCGGTATGTCACAGGTACATAGACAAGAAGGGGAAGAAACAGTTGAACACCCAGAACTATTCAAGCGCTGAAACTTTTTAACTCAGATTATAAAAAGAAATGTTCAAAGGCTTGGCGCGCCTCCTTTGTGTTTTAATGCCTCCTCCATAAATACCGACACTCAAAGAGCCGCGTCGACGCAATACAGCACCGACAAATGCAGCTCATTAGCCGCTTTGTTTACGTAAACTGACTTTTCACCCACAAAACCGACGGCTTTTGTGATGTGAGCGCACGTTTAACATAGATCACAAACTACAAAGAAAAGCCCTCGGACTTCAGAGGAGAATTATGGGCTAATGGTTCTGGTTTTCATCTGAGATTAAAAAATAGGGGATAAAATACAGCATCAGCTTTTGCCAGACTGGGTTCATGATGTCCTGACATTAATGTTCTAGTGTGTGTGTGTGTGTGTGTGTGTGTGTGTTTGGACTCAATGCAGGACCTGATGTTATGAACATCATGTTCAAATTTAACAACTGCACTATTTCCCCGATTGAAATGTGCTGGTTAACTTGCTCAGCATTTACAATGCCAAGGAACACACGCACATGTGCATGTGTGTGCACATACACACACGCAGACAGAGGTATTTGCCAAATAATCCTTTAAAAAAAAAAAAAACTCAGCTGCCACATAGGTACACTAAACAATGCTCACTTCCTGTGGCAAGACAAACTTATGCAGAAAATGTGTTAATAGTGAAATCACAACATAATTATCTCTAAAACTGGGCCAAATTGGAAACACATGTACACATGCATGCAAACACATAATGTCCCCCTCAAAAGAACTAAATACTGACATTTCCATATATATATATATATATATATATATATATATATATATATATATATATATATATATATATGTGTGTACGTTTTATTTTTATTTATTTTTATATAGTTTTTTTCACAAGTGTGCTGCATTTAACTGATACAGTTTGCAGCTCTTTCAGACAGAGAGACAGACAATAACTCTTTCTCTAGCACACACAGACAGACAGGCAGATAAGAGCAACTCTGGTTACAGCTGTTTGTATCCTTAGGCATTGTCAACTCTGTGCCAAGTACATAATTTCTCTAACACAGGAATATGTACAACTCAATCCTATGTGTAGCTCACTGAAACTGTATAAATGTGCTTATAGTAACATGCAAGTTAAGTTATTTGAATAAATATTCTATAGAGAATCTATAAGAAGGCATTATAAAAGAACTACACCAAAGATGTGCTACTTTACAGAGATGCATCAGACGTTAGCCATTTAAATGTAACTGAAAGTAACTGAAATAACCACAAATGTCAGGACATGTCAAAACATCTCAAAGCCCAAAAAAGCCCCTGATGGTTAAATCAAACACAATTAGTAATAAAATTACAGGATTTTTTTTTTGCATAGCTTACAATTTCAAAAAAAAATTCCATGCAATTTGCATATGCACGTTTATGTTTAAGACCCATAAAAATTAAATTAGAAACATGTTTGCTTTACAAGTTTTAAATATGGTCTCTTCCTCACACAGATATCTTATGGCTTCGGAAGACTTGGAATATAGCATGCAAGTTACATTGACTAGTTTTATGGTGCTTTTTGTCATTTCTTCAGAGCTCATCATTCATATTCTGCTAAAATTTATCTTTTTAAAAGAATACAGTGACGCAGATTTGGAACAACAAATTAGTTTTCTGCATTAAACTAAAGCACAGGCCGACTTTAATCATACAAACCATATTAAGCAGCCTATGGTTTTCCATTGCATTTGGCTTCTCTGTAACTTGGCCGGTGCAGCCAGAGACTGACGCCTGCATTACTGTTGTCCTGCAGAGGCAGATCACAGACACAGCATGGCTCCAACAGAGCTGCTCCATTATCATTTGTTTGATAAGCAGGGCCTGCCTGCAGAGCTGCATTATCTGTCTAATAAACCCAGAGATCCTGACACCTGCTGAGAGACCAGCTGAAGGGAGAGCTGCATAACTGAAGCCTGTTTTCCCTGTTCTTATCAAAGCTATTTCTACTTTAAAAGGTAGATCATTGAGGTAAATGGGGCATGAGGGCCAACATCTCCTGTTTACAACCCCAGAGTCTGGAACTGATTTAAATATCTGAGAGGAGAAAAAAAAAGAAACCCTTTTCCTGATGTTTCTGTGACTGCAAATATACCACGTTTTACCGTATCTGACCTCTTTAAAGAACACAATCCAGGCCTTTGATACATGTGCCACTCTAAACAGCTGGTAACTGCCGCGACTGTTGGATACACATTTCTGTCTTTCATCGAACTCCACGACCGGTAGAGTGTGTAAATCAGAGCTATATTTATTAGCATGGACACGGTTTGTTTCGCCTCAACTTCAAGTATACGCTCTGCAGCAGCAATCATATGCCAGATCAGAACAAACGTCAAAAAAACAGACAAATGTCAAGCTGCGCTGCTCATAACAGCCAGGCGCCGTGCCACAGGAACCCAAACATTTTCTTGGGAGAAAGCAGGCAGCTTCTTTCCACCAGCAGGAAAGTTAGTGAGAAACAGGAAATATTCTGACCACACGAGAGAACAGGGATGCAAGAGCATTTCTCAAACTGCTGTGTTCACACTTTGTCTGAGCTGACTGCTGTGTTTGTGTGTGTAAGGATTGCTGGAGGAGTGTCATGCCAATCTGAGCTGCCCATACTCATAGAAAACCAGTGAGGTTTTAAGATGAAAGCAAGCAGCCTACACTAGTGTGCACACTTGCTGTGATCAGATTCTTGAAATATTCTATGTAAATAATAGTATTTTCACATTTTAGTTGGATAACGGCAGAAATACCAGAATAACAGAACTCTGGTCTAAGTTATAGATTACACTATATAAATATATGAATCACACAAAGGAATATATTCTAATAATGATTAAATCAAACTGCTATTCAGCATGCTTTAAAAGGATAGATCAACTAAGATGCTGCTAAAAAAAGACAAACAAGTATGTGTACAAGTAAGGAACAACCAAACAGCCTCCCAAAAAACACTCTTGTGTGCCTTACATCATAAATTCATGGTCTGCAGTTGCTACATCAAAATATGCTGACATTAACACCCGCCAAATGCGGGTGGATTTTAGCAGTGGCATGTAGCACGGTCACTCCCATTAGCCACTTTGGCAGGTTGATTGCAAATGTAACACTGATTTTATGCAAGTTAAAATGAGTAGTAAATATTAAAGGGGTCCTATTATGCTTTTTCACTATTATGCTTTTTCATCTTCGATGGAGACTATCCCTACAGGCCATGGGAGAGGATTTGAAAAACTGATTTAAAAGACTAAAATGTAAGAATTTGATATGAAAGATAATGCGTACATTTGATAAGGTTAGGAAAAGATAGGCCTTTCCCTAGGTAAAAAAATGTCCTGGAAACCTGCAAATAGACAATTTTAGTATGCAGCAGTGAACTAATGCAAATTTAATTTGTGAAGATTGAAAGGTAATGGAAACGCACCTACAGTTTTAAACGAACAGGCTGAATGGATGATTAAATTAGAAAGTAGTCGATAATTTGTCAAAGTTATCGACAAAGCATTCAATAAATATATCCAGCGACATCTATGATCAATGGCAGAATGCATTTTAACTTTTGCGCTTTATCTTACACAACCTTGTGCTTAGGTTGTGCTGCTTTAAGGTTTTATATCTAATCATGATTTTGAATGTACAGATACACCTGCTTAATTTCTAACTTCTCACAAGTAAAATAAGTACTGGCAAATAAAGTAGTATTGAAATATAAATATTATCAGGAAAGACCTGCTTTGCTCAAGCTGCCCCCCTCTACAGTGAAGTCATTTCAGAACTCATGCTCTTCCAGAATTCTAGGGATACAAGTGTTTGTCACACATTAATGATCTCAACACACAGTGCCAAAGTGTCATTAGAAACATATCCAGTAACTGTCTTGCCTTAAGCTCCATATCGTGTTTCTCCACAACATAATAGTCACTTTACCCAACAATGAACTCTCTTAAATGAACCAAGTGCAGTTGTGTCTGACAAAATCTATTAAAGCACAAAGGGTTTCCTGAAACTTTCCCTAATTGTTTATTGAATATTACAGCTTGAAGAATGCCACTGTTTTAGAAAATCCACTGCCATACATCTCATTCAGCTACCACTGTATAGCCAGTTTACTGAAATGCCATATATCTCACTCCTGTTTCCTTTATTTCCTACTTTTAACACTCAGATAGTGGGGAAACTGCGGCCCAGAATTCCAAGAATGGCTGATAGGGGAAAAGGAAGAGCAATCCAAGGACAACACAGATTGAGAACCCCCCCCTCAAGAAGTGCTCATAGCACACAATGAGGGATAGAGTCAACAAATGGACCAATAAACAGAGAAGACAATGGATTGTTTACTTAGCAGAGGTCAGGCTCTGACTTGTGGGTTAACCTGGCATTCTTATCAGTGCAATAATAGTAATCACCTTTAACAGAGTAAATGCCACAGTTAACTCATCCAGCATTTATTATGCCAGACCAAATAATGTTGTTTCAGATAATAGTGACCAAAATGAGACCATAAATGGCTAAGCCAACATAAAAGATAAACAGGTCTGGTATCCCAGTATGAGTCAAAGCATAAATTGTAAAGGAATTTTAATCTGCGATAATACAAGATGAGCTTAGATATTACACAACACACAGAAATGGCTTTTTCTTTCAAACACACTCATTTATTTCCTTTGAGAGGCAGTAAAATGTCCTTTGGGCTCCCAGCAGGGTGATGGCACATGTGGAGAAGGTCCACACCTTTCTGACTCAACTCTCCGATACGCAATCTCCTGCACAGTTGGTGTCGTTAGTTAGACTTTGATTTATGTAAATTCTGTTTCAACTTGGCAGGGAACACTGAATTATGTACCTCTACATTTCTGTTAAGTTCAAGGAACAGGGACCTCTTGTTTGGTCTGAGACACCGCAGTGCAGATATAAATGTGAGACTCCAAAAGAATGACTGCGGTTAGTCTGCTGTGTCAGTAAACACGGCCGGCCCGTTCCCTGACGTGCTTAAAGTAGTCAATAAACAAATTGGGCAGCAAAAGGTCACTTTTTAATGTTGTGACCTCATAACAAACTAAAATTGGTTCAGTAGCACTGTAATTTTTTTTTAATGCTACAATAACATCTTTGATTCAATCAGTTATAACAATAACTAATATTGATACTTATGAACTAATAATTTCCACACAATTTTATTGTCAGTTTTAAGTGTTGTAAAAGAAAAAGTAAACTGAATTTATCACTAGGCTACAGATTATTGCTTAAATGTATAAAAAATATATATTTGATTACTTTCAATTAAGGTTAATTATATTGCAAGTTTTTACAGGACAATCGTATTCTGTATAAAAGGAATGTGTCAAGGGAAACGGGCTATAATAATGTCCTAATGAATGAATAAAAGATTGATAATAGACAACATGACTCACCTCTAGCTTCACATGATAACGCCACGATCAAAACCCCAGTGAAAAAAGTCAAGCTTCCTCTCTCTGGAAACATTTTATGATGTCCCGCCACTAAAAGAAACCATGAGAATCATAACGATGGAGTTTTACTCTGCACAGCCTATAAAACTGCGACGCGATAAACTAAAACAACATCAGCAGCTTTCTTCATCAGCTCGTTAGTCGCGTCGCGTTTAGGCGTTCGTTTGCAAAGTAAATGTGGTGTAAATAGAGCCTTATGAAAGTAGTGCTGGGGTACTGAGTACTTACATGTCAGTCGAAAGTAATTGAATCCTATGAGTTAATCGGTTTCTAATAGAAGGATGGAGACGAACACTCTTGAGCAGCGAGGTCTTCTTTTAAACGTCTTCCGATTTTTTAGTATTCTGTCCAGGAGAGGAAAAGTTGAGGAGGACTTAGGTTCCACTCGCCTCTTCTCTTGACATGACCCGTCAGCATCCCTGACCGTGGAGAGAACTCGAGATCTACAGCTGTGAATCACAGCAGCGCTCCACCACGCCAACAGCTGGAGACCGGCACAAATTAAACACGAGCGCCCCCTGTACGCGCACTGTGAAGGGGTCAAGACACGGCAATCCATACATAACCGTTAGAGAAAAAAAAAAAAAAAAAAAAACTCAGAAAACAATTAGATAGGGTGAAATATGCAATTTCTTTCTTTCTTTCTTTCTTTCTTTCTTTCTTTCTTTCTTTCTTTCTTTCTTTCTTTCTTTCTTTCTTTCTTTCTTTCTTTCTTTCTTTCTTTCTTTCTTTCTTTCTTTATACTAAATAATTTAAGTAGCCTAGTTCAAAACAAAATAAAAACATTTTTTCTCCAATGACACTGTTATACTATGACTTCTTGCAATCAAGTAGCAAATAACAGTTCATGGTTTCGATCCAGATAAAGACTTTCATACTAAATACTTGTATTTATTTATTTTTAATAACTGCATTTGCTACATTTTAAACATCTCAGCAAATCAGTTATAAAAACAACTTGCAGTGTCTTATGGTCTTATTTATTTAAAGTTAAACCATGTTTTGTGTTATTTATTTATTTGACTTTCTTACCCTCTTGGCCTACTTGTTCAAACTGATTCAATGCTATTAAAAGCACTTACATATCTGAAGCATGTTAGGGAGAGCTTGGTTATATTTTATTACAGCTCTCCGCCACTAGATGGTGCTCCGAGTATGTGTGATGTCTCTAACCGCCTTCAAGACTCTATTCACATCAAAATACATTATATTTCATTTTCTTTGAGCGCCCTGAAGAGCTTAGCTAATAAAACAAAACAGTTAAAAGTATTTTAATGTTTCAGGCCAAGACCAAAATTGTTTTCCATATTTCATAGGCTTTTTTTTTTTTTCGTGTGGGTTGTAGGCTACAGCAAAACAAATTACTTGAATCATTTGACATATTGACTTAAACAACAACCACAAAAACATTAAAGGTATACAGTACTTCACCTAAAAATAAGTATGTTGTTATCATTTAGTCATCCTCATGCCTGTTCAAACCTGTATTCACTTTATTCTTAACACAAAAGAAGATATTTAAAAGAATATTGCAACCAATTTTGGTGACCACTGGCTTCCAGTGTATTCCTTTTTTGTTTATCTTCCTTTATGTTCCACAAAAGAAGAAAAAAGTCCATATAGTTTGGGAACAGCATGAGGGGTGAATAAATTATGGCAGCGATTTAATTTTGGGTGGACTATCCTTTTGATCTGATTCTACAGACAGGGTGTTTTGACTGCAGTTTTGATTTTCACAAATGCCCTTTTATGGTATGCCACAGCTGTGGCTGACTTTTCAAGAATTGTTGTGTTCAACTGGTTCGTTCCACTTCTATCTCTGTAGCTGTGCAATTTGATGTCACTGCAACCTCTTCATGAATCAAAAATGAGATTCTGTGGTGTGCAGAAGCTCCTGGGGGGCTTACGGTTTCCTCTCCTCCTTCCCATCCACATGATGCGGATTCCCAGAGCGATCTGGCGCTGGATGAGAAACCTTACATAGGTCTCCAACCACCCCCGTGGCCCCCTGGCAGTCCTGCTCAGATATCTGGGATGAAGATGTCCTCAGCATCCACCCACTCTGTAGTCTGATGGTGGGAGGTGATTTAACAGTGCTTTGTAGCCATAGGAGAGTCTGGCTCATTTCCTCTCTGGTCCCATGCAGTTTCCTTCTCTTGCTTTTTGGATCACCCAAAAGTTGCATATGGAGTTTTATGACTCTCAGCAAGTGCTTGCATGGCTCAGCACTTTACACACAAACACACTCATACACAGACATTCTCTTCTATTGTCTGGTGTTGTTACAATGGTGTTTAAACTGCTTTTCAGTGGTGTTTCAGTAACACAAGTCGCACGAGGCTAACTAGACACTGGCTGAAAGGAACTGTCTGCTCTCCTGACATGTTCGATTGAAACTCTGTGGCAATGCAGCGCATAGACACAATGAAAGGAAAATGTCAAAACTATCAGAGAACACAATAATTTGAGCTGTTTGAAAGCATTTATAACTTTAGGTTTGATTGCTGGCTGATCCAAATTGTCACAGGCTTGGTAAATATGGACGGTGTTCCCACCAAGACCACCTGAGAGAAGCTTAGATTGAGCGAGCTAGGTGAGCCAATGTTTTGTAATGTTGAGAATGAGTAGCCTTGGCAGTGAGTACAACAGGAGCTTCGGCACCATTTAAAAGTGCACAACTTATTGATGGCATGAGATGGTTTGAAATGTTCTCTCCCATGATGAAGCATTTATTTGTAAATATAAATAAATCAAAGGAGAGAAAAAGCATGAAAAACATCTAAGCATCACGTATCTCCGCTTGAGCCACTAAGGAAGAGAGAGAATGCAGGGTAAATCAGGTTGAGATATTTGAAGCACAGATAATAGAGACTTGAAGATTGAAATCTTTGCAGTGTGTGTCTGTGCATGTATAAAAGCAAAGTCCAGACAAACAGAAAATACTTGAATCTAATGTTCATCGTGTAAACCAACTGAAACATAAAATGTATATACTGCATTTGGACATTTTTGACACACACAAACACACACACACACACCACACACACCACACACACACACACACACACACACACACACACACAGAAGTCAACATTTGAAGTGTATCAACACCTTTCATCAAAGTTGTCCTAAAACCTAAAAGTTTGAAGAAAAAGACAGTGGAATACATGTCACTTCTGGTAGATGAGAGCCACTCTCATAGTTTAGATAGTCTTAGCTTCACATGCTGGGTTCACAGGTGACAGGTGTCTCTATCTGTCCCCTTTAGAAAGTAGAAGGAAGATAGAGGAAAAGGCAAATCTGAACTTTACAGAGCTTTACTCTCAACCCCAACAAACCCCCTCCTGTGTCCTCCGTATCCACCCTTCCTTCCCTTGTAGCAATGATCTACCTCATGTTGAGAGTCGCTGGCTGATAAGTCCTTCCATTTTGCCTTCCAACTTCTGAACCACAGTTTCTGAAGAAGGTTTCTCACTCACATTTAAACTGTCCTTAACTTCAACTTCCATGTGTCCTCTTGTTGCTGTATCACTTCTTCTCCTTGCATTCCTGCTCCATCGTTCATGCATATACAATCAGGATTAAAAAAAGACAAAACACTCAACAAATACACAAATGTGCATGAATCCATGCAGCAGGAGTTAGCGCTGTGATTATAAACTCAAGAGCTTTCATGCGCTTGACCTGATAGCTGGCATAACTCAAGTGAGCCATTTTACTTTCTTTCTCCAGTTGACACTTCCATTATGAAAACTCATTATGACTGGTTTGTATAATGGGACTAAGTGTAGCATTTAGCCGATTTCAACTGCTCGTTCTGATTGCTTTAATGTGACGAGGGCCATCTGGAACATACATAGTGGTGAGAGGTGAGAAACAGATGTTAAAATGCTCTGCAGCATGACGATCCAGTCTTTTCTGTAATCATTTATTTGTCACTGCTCACCTCAAGGATTTTGTCTGATGATCAGTAAATGCAATCATTTGTTCCAAAAAGAGGAAAAAATTCTCTTGTTTTTTCCCTTCTCTGTGCATGAATTTTTTTTTCACTGTATCATTAATTTATTCAGTAATAGACAGTGTTCCACTACTGGGCTTTACCTGGACATAGACAGAAAAAACAATAAGACTGAGGTGAATTAAAGAAAACACACAACCAAAATAAATATTTTTTTATAAACAGACAATGTAACAGGGCAAAATAAGCAAAGACATTGTGCAGCAGACGGTGACTTTATCTAAAGTTTATAGTCTACCATCTCACCAGTAGATGGCACTGTTGGTCCACGTGGAGCAATGTGTTGAGGTTTCCAAAGGCTTGTGAACCACTGTGACACAATTGGTCATTTATACCAGTATGTTCTAAGGCAGAAACACAATACACAGAGACTCAACGAACCAAATGTCCTCTAGCTTAATAGATTTGTAAATCACAAATACAGAATGAACTGTTTTTACCTCAAGCCATTTATTATGAAGAGAAAATAGAGCTAAAGAATGACTTAAAACCCCCAAAATTGTTGGCCATGTACATTAAAATGTGGAGATATCTCTTGGTCTAGACTCTTAAGTTCTTTCCACATCAAAAAATGTCACGTGAGACTGAAAACATACCAAAAGACGCATCCACCAATCTGTCTGCCATCCCAGAATTAATAAAAAAATATGCTTGTGGACACATTTTTATAAAATTATATTTTGTTGCTTCTCGCAAGTTTCGTGACTTTCAAAGTGAAAACTTCCAATGAGTGTCGCTAAAAGCGCATTTCAGTTTCATACGAAAAAGACAAATATGAATGTGGCCATTTTATTAAATTGGTTGCTATACATATCACAACAATTTAGAAATGAAATGTCCTATAAATGGTACTAAAAGCTTCAAAATAACATACCACCTACTCTAAAACCTACCTTAAACCTAACCTATACTGTTAACAACAGCAAACATGAGATAAAAACATAATTTCTGAAGTAACCCTTTCAGTATGCATGCACAAGTCTTTTAGCAAACTTGTGTATCACAGGACTCATAACCGAATGCTGCCAGTGCTGTATCAGGTTAGCTACTGAGCAAGTTTACATGTCAGAAAAGCCATATGTATGGAGCTGGTTATACAAACATCAACATATATTAAGTTAGAAATTATGCACTATGGTTACTATATTAATTATAAGCCCCTGTAATCATAATATGTCTGGGATAAGAAACATGGCATGTGATAAGGCATGTTTCTCCAATGAGCCAATGTTGCTCTTTGCATAGCTTGAAGCAATATAACAAACATGATGCAAACTCTGGCCAAATTCATGCACTCCTGGTAGCTTCTGTTGGCCAAATGATTGTGCAGTGGTGCCTTTGGATCCAAGATCTAGCCATCACTTGGATGTCTAGTGGAGACCAGGTTTGCATACTTGAAAGCACATTGTGTTGCATCCCCTTTGAACATTTCCTAAGCACCAAGTACAAAAAAACAAACAAACATGAGTAATCTGTTGATTTTCACTTCAAGGTATAAAGCTGCTGGAATTCACTGACATTAAATGCAGGGCTCTTACATACACGTAACAAAAGTGTAATTTAACTTGTTCAAGTACTGCATCTGTTTATCCCATTATTTTTGGTTTAAATAGAGTAAAAACTTTCTCTGAACAACATTGTAGATTCAAAGAAAGATAAAAATAGGCCCCTATTTTCAAGATCATAGCTAGTGAAAAATTGCTTTCAGAAAGACTATGCAGACAAAAGCAGCAGCAACAAGATATAAAGTTTAGGCTTTAACAGTGTTGTGTGAGCATTGACACATCACTCACAGGTTAACATTGTGGCATCGCTCTTTTCTCTGAATGCAATGGGAGTTTTTTCAAAGGCTGAATCACAAGGCTTAACATTGACTTTGTCTGATGACAACAGAAATCATGGCTTGGCTGCCCTCGCAGGTGTTGAACAACATTTGCAATATATGATTATAGCAAATGTTATGCATTCGACATTTCACAGCTTTTAATAACTCTATCTGTAATATATTGACAAAACTGCAGGAATTGTTAGTAAAATTTACCAAGAATTACAAAGAAACGGCAGGTAACACATTGAGCACATTTAAAGTGGAAAGCATAGCATTTTCTAATAAAACATACTTTTATTATAGCTTCGAAAAATCATATTAACTTTGTCTGAGAGCACTATGCCACTCAAAATGTTGTATTTTCTATCAGGAATGGTTGTAAAAAAAAAAAAAAAAAAATTCTAAATGAATAAGCCAGCTTCGAAAATTAAGACTAACTGGGTGTTGGTTGTGTCAAGCAACATAACTCTGTACATCTAATTGACAGCATGTGTAGAGTAAGTTACTTAAGCAGTCTGTATGTTAAAGTCTAACAAAATGTGAAATAAACAGACAGGCAACTGCTGAGGCAAAGAAACTAAATTAAACATGTAAAAGAAACTTAATTGGGTTATCATCAGTCTGCCTGACAGTCTCAGGCCCACAACAGGAAATTATTTGGGATCAGAGCCATATAATCATCCCTAGGAACAAACAATACACCTACACACAACGATACAAACACACACACACAATTATAGTGCGCTAAATATGAAAATAGAAAGCTTTGTTTACCATGTCTGAATGCATCCGCATACAATTGCATGTGGTGAACAAAACAGCCATGGGGAAGGGAATCAATACAATGTTTGGGGTGCAAAAAGGCTTCTGTTACAAGGCAATGTAGTGGTTAAAGATCTGAGCTCGTAACCTAAAGGTCATATGAAGAGTTGCTGAGCTCCCCTTTCATAGCTGAACCCACTTAACCCCAGGCTGCTCCGGAGGGACTCTTCTTGCATTAAAAAATGCTTTGGATAAAAAGCATCTGCTAAATGTCAAATAGCCATACTGAGCACAAATCCCCAGTGCATAAAATCATCAGCTGGATGCCAGTTTGTGTACATCTATCAGATTAAAACAGTCCTATCTCATCTGCAAACACACCACACCAGGTGCCTCTAACCATGACAATGATTACTATATGGCATGACCCCTCAGACTGTTCTGCTTTTATAATGCAGATAGCACCACTATATATAAAAAAAAAAATTATTAAAATGTCTCATTTTGACTTAAAAAAAACCCTCTGCACACTTCTGCAAATCACAATGTTACGCCAAAAGTAAAAACAAGTGACTGTTTAATGTGAGTCAATGATTTGTCACTGCTCAAATGGTATGTTCAAAAATACTGATTCCTTCAGGAATTAAACAAGTTCTTTATAAGTGAGTCATTGAATAATTTCACTCAGCTGATTCATTTGAGTCACTCAGTGTGACAATAAAAACATTTAGAGCTAATCGAGTCAATTTTAAAGAGCTTGAACATTTAAAGTGGCAGATGATAAAACTGAATAAACACACACACACACACACACACACACACACACACACGACACACACACACACACAAACACACACACACACACACACACACACACACACACACACACACACACACACACACACACACACACACACACACACACACACAAACACACACCACACAGTACAGACCAAAAGTTTGGAACATTACTATGTATCTGCTAATTAAGCCTGCATTTATTTGATCAACAATACAGAATTTTTTTTATATTGTGATATATTATCACAATTTAAAAATAATTGTTTTTAAATTTATTATACTTTAAATTATCATTTATTTCTGTGATGCAAAGCTGATTTTTAGGATCATTATCACATGATCCTTTAGAAATCATTCTAACATGAGGATTCATTATCAAAGTTGGAAACAGTTTCTGCTGCTTAATATTTTTTCAGAAAAAAAAGAAAACAAAAAGAAGATATGTTTTTTAAATATAAATATTTTGTAATAACCATATACACTACTGGTCATAATTGGGATCAGTAATTTTTTTTTCTTTTAAATAAAAGCAATACTTTATTCAGCAAGGATGTGTTAAATGATAGAAAGTGATAGTAAAGAAAATATATTATTAGATTTTTTTATTTTATTTTGAATAAATGCAGTTATTTTAACCTTTTATTCATGAAATATATTAGACAGCAGAACTGTTTCCAACACTCATAATAAATCAGAATATAAGAATATGATTTCTAAATGATCATGTGATAGACTGGATGTTACATGTGACACTGAAGGCTGGAGCAAATGATGCAGAAAATTCAGCTTTGCATCACAGGAATAAATTAGTGTTTTTTAAAGTATATTTAAATAGAAAACTATTATTTTAAGTTGTAATAATATTTCACAATATTACTGTTTTTTCTGTATTTTTGATCAAATAAATGCAGGCTTGAAAACGGTAGCACTTATTTACAGTCCTGTTCCCCATGTACATACTATGTACTTATTATAGTAATTACAATAACTATGTAATAACTAGGTACTAACTCTGAACCTACCCTTAAACATAACCCTAACCCATGTAGTTACCTTGTATTACCA
Source organism: Carassius auratus (assembly GCF_003368295.1). Classification (NCBI taxonomy): domain Eukaryota; kingdom Metazoa; phylum Chordata; class Actinopteri; order Cypriniformes; family Cyprinidae; genus Carassius; species Carassius auratus. Next base: position 85,121 of record NW_020526138.1, read on the forward strand.
GAACCTTCTTAGATACATGCACTGTAAGTACACTATAAGTACATGTAAGTACACGTACTGTAAAATAAAGTGCTACCGAAACTTCTTTTAATAACATTAAAAATAGTAATGTGTCCAAACTTTTGGTCTGCACTGTGTGTGTGTGAGTATATATATATATATATATATATATATATATATATATATATATATATATATATATATATATATATATAAAGCCTGGAAAATCACACATTTTATAGTTCAATCAATCAATCAATCAGCCCCGTGCACAAAAACTTGAAGATGAAATCCTCATTGTAAAAGAGTGAGATTTATGTACGTTACGAAAAAAACACTTTGATACGGTGTATGTTGTTGGGCAGGAAGTCGGATTCAAGAGTGTAATTGGTTTTAATCAGGAGATGCACAAGCTAAGACAAGGACAAGAGCCAGAATCAAGACTATTCTTCTTCACGCTGAAGAGGCACCAATCAGTCTGCTGCGCAGTGTCTGTCTAATACACACACAAGCGCTGGGATACACAATCACGTACACGCACGAGCACACTCCTTTTTCGCTTCTCATTTGTATCATCAGCTTAATGACTGGATTGGGCAGTTTGCCTGAATCACTCTCGAGCTCGGGCCAGAGTGCCGGTGGCTTTATTAACTTGGTCTGTTTCCAGGCTTCCCATTACCAAGTCCGGCTGTAATTCCCATCCCATTCTGCCTTTCCGCTCTGCATCATTTCACCCGACATCACCCTATTCGCTCACATGGCCTATTCTCACACCCCTCCATTACAAAAATTAAATTTACCCTGCGGAAAGAGAGATAGAGAAAAAGTGTGTGTATTTGTGTGTGTGTGAGAGAGAGAGAGAGAGAGAGAGAAAGACATGACTGAACTGTGCAGTATATATCTGTATGGTGCAGTGAGACATGCCTGGAAAGCTCTTTCTTCTTTCTCCAGCAGTTAGATTCTTACTTTGTCTGTGTTTCTCAGGCGCTCTGTATCATCTACAGTGGAAATTCAATTAGTTTAAGAGTACAGTGAACACACACTCAGCCCCAGACAGTTTGAAAGTTATACAGTTGTAATGGTTCTCTCTTTAAGTAGACCCCCCAAAAAAGTTATATTTAGATGCTGACACTTAAATAATGATTGAAATGACAGTGTTACCAAGAGATCTTATTAGACAAATGGCCTTAGTGGTCATATTAGAGTTATTATTATTATTTTTTGAATACTGAAAAAGATAATTCACCCACCCTGGTACTGTATCTCATATATATATAGAAATTACATACAAGCATGCATAAAAAATACCAGTTTAGAGAAAGAATATATAGACGCTAATGCTCAAAAGTTGGTTTTTCATCTTTAACATCTTGTATGCTCACCAAGGCGGCATTTATTTGATAAATTATATAAAATTAAAAAACAAAACAATAAATAAATTCAATGAAGAAAAAAATATTCTGAAATGTTATTGCAGTTTAAAATAAAAATGATATACATCTTTTTGAATAAACTGCAGGCTATTTTCAAAATG